>NC_134470.1:83493884-83558884 GCF_964194025.1 Convolutriloba macropyga | reverse complement strand
AATTGGTTCACTGTCTAGTCTGTATGCAGGCATCAAAATCTCATCTGTATGCAGGCATCAGTTTGAGTCATTTTGACTAGACCCATATTCTGGCTAATTTAGAAAATTTTAGACCAAAAGAGTCTCCATTGGTGCTTGGAGGCGGTTAACAGGACCTCGGGTGAGCAAGCGGTTCGAAATGTTTTGCCCATTTTCGCAAATTCGCCCTCTGACAGGAATGCGAAGTTTGGTAAACCTGAAAAAAAATTCAAATAAATTTCGGCTCAAGTTCGGTTCCAAATGGTTGCAAAATGGCTGAAAATGGCTCCGAAACAATTTGGACCCATTTGACTTCCCCTGGTCCCTTCTGTCAATTGGTATCATTTGATATCAGCTTTTGGGGACCCGAGAAAGTGCATAAATGAAAATCGATGCAAAAATCTTGGCATCTTAAAAAAATTTCGGAATTCAAAATTATACAAGAAATTGTTTTCAAAGTTCGTTTTGACTTTGGTGTCAACGTGCAAGGGTAATACAGGTCTTGTTTTTAGTCGTGCATAGTACTGATATATGGATGCAGACTTGAAGTTAGACTTGCCCAGTACTGATCTTGATGTTTAGTGCGGGAGGTGATAATTGCAACTGGACAGTTTGTCTTGAAACTGACAGAAAACTGTACTAAAAAATCTTAATTCCAACAACGATTTGTCAAGTTATCCCGTGTTTTTATCCATCATCGCAAAAAATATGGCAATAATAAGTAATGAAACTTTAAGAAAATGTTTTTTCTATCACACAAGAATTCTTCTTTGTTGTAGAATTTATTTTCTGTGAAATCTCAAAAACCTCTTGAGGCTAGCGATTGTTATGAAAAATATGATGATATAATTTGTATTGCTGTTCAGTTTCGAAGCGAAAAATTCAATGTTGAGCTGGTCAACCTCACATGCTTCAACACCAATTTGGCAAAAAGTGCGCTTTTTATTTCCAATGATTTTAACTGGCTTTTTTTTCCAATTTTTTCAGATCATAGGTGAGTGAACGAGTCAACAGTCTAAAATTCTATGTTGTGTCAAATACGTGTGGCCGAAACAAGTTGAGACCGTGAAACGAAGTATGGTATTTGCGGGGCCCCCACTTGGTTCACCGACAGTAGTGCAACCGTGTCGAAATTACCCCTTCCCCCTGATTACCCCCCAAAAGTGATGTAGGGTGAGGTAATTGTCGGTATGCGGGGTCAAACGATGTAAGATTAGGGGGCTAATAGGGGAAACGCGGGTAATGAGCGAACTTTTAGATTTTGCCCCCACCCCCCCCCCCCCCAAAGAAAAAGATACCCGCCAAAATGATGTATAGATTGAGGGTAATTTTAGGGGGTAAAACGATGTAAGAGTTGGGGGTAATGTGGTTAATAGGAGGAGTAATGGGTATAATTTTTGAGATTTTTACCCCCACCCTCAATAACTAAATTACAATTACCGTCCAAAAAGATGCAAGATAAGAGTTTAATCTTTATAGTAGATACATATAGCTCGACCGTAAAGAATTGGGAGAGCACTGATGGCGTGGAGGCTAAGTATAACCGGTGGAGAGTACATTGGTGGCGGGTACGGTCTTCGGGTGGCGGGTGCAGTCTTCGGGTACGGAGTAAAAAAAACTTAAACAATGTAAAATTAGGGTCTTCAAGCGGCATAATTACCCCCTACTCTTGCATTATTTTACCTCCAAAATTACACTTCTACTCTTGCATCATTTTACCCCCCAAAATTGCCGCTCCCCTTACCTCCCTTTCCCACCCTCTTGCATTGAATCACACAAAATGATGTAAGAGTTTGAGGGGATTGGCTAAAAACTCTCCCGATTACCCGCCTAATCTTAAATGCTTTTTTTGGGGAAAACTTCCGTACGGGCATAAATGAGTACTGACCAGACAAATTGTTGAAGCTTTATTAACTAGTTGAATTCAGCCGAACAAATTTGCAATAGAGAGTCCTAGCGAAAACTGATTTACCTTAAGAACTCAATGTTTCTGAAATTCAAATTTCTTTTTTGGCGAAAAGCCCCGTGATTTTCTAAGGTGGACTGCCTGTTTCAACGCTAGTTTAGTGTTACTGGTAGATGTTACACTCCTACAAAAAGAATTATAGAAAGTTAACTACGATTAATCCCACAAAAACTAGTCCTCGAGTCATGAAAAGACCAAGCTCGACCTTAATTTGTTATGAAAAGACATTATCTGGAACGACTTTACATCGACTTTAACAAGGAGCTAGACCGTGTAGTTATAGTCAATATTGGAGCCCCCTACTAGAATTAAAAAGTCTTTTCATAAGTCGAAGTCTAATCTGGGCAACGCAAACAGAGATTAAAGTCTGGCCTTCTTATTCAGCTCTTGCAAGCCAGCAACAGTTTTTCCGGCTTCTGGTGAATCTCTGTTGCAGGAGAAAGCATGACAATTCCTTGCGAGTTGTTAGCGGTCTTCTTCAAAACATAAATGATTTGTGGCCGAAATTCCAGCTTTTTGTCGTGCCCTTTCTTAACAGGCTCTTAGGTTTGTTCCAGTAACATTTCTAATAAAAAAGCTAAGTGCTCTCGGATATTTTTGAAGGATAATTCTTCAATTTGTTTGAAGTCATTCGTCAATATTAGCTTGTTTTGTACTGGTGTAACCGACCCTTGAGTACCAGATTCAACTTTAACCTGTTTTTCCCGAACTAGTTTCACTGACTGTATACAGACTGTAACAAATGGAAGAATTTGACTACGTAGAGACATGTAAATAGGAGATGAACTATGTCCTTCAAAATCTCCTCTCCAAAAATGTAGTGACCTCGGTTTCGATTCTTGATATCTTGGAGCGTTTAATTTCTCGCTCTCACAAATTTTCCCGGCTAAGCAATTTCTTTTTAAGCAGGAGAATTCATGGTTTGGGTTCCTTGTAGTCACCTTAAGGCCAAAACCAATGAGATCTGACCTCTCCACAAAATGCGGAACCCTGTACCTGTCTCTCTACTGGGCTCAGCTCTGTTCAACTGGTCATATGTGCCATTAAAGATCCAAAGCGTCCCCGGGTTGAAGTTTCTTTGATTTCATGCAAGGATCATATATGATTTGATACTGTCCATACTTGATTTCTTAGTACGATCCTTGTATGAAACCAAAGAAATCATATATGATCCTAGTGCGAATACCAAGAATCATAGATCTATTTTTTGAAAATCTTAAACCATTTATGTTTTTTGTTTTTATTCGGTAGGGCATCACATATACGATACCCCGGCATCACATTGTGATCCGCCAAAAGACCCTAACGTACAATATAAATTGCAAGTTGGGCACAAAATAAAAGAGTAAGTCCAAACAAATAACAAAATTTTTGACATACTCTGAGGCCAGTTTATAATTATAAATGCTCATTTTAAAAAAAAATTAATCAAGAAAAAAATGCATATCACGTCAAATTCGTTTTCTGAATACGTTTAAACCACAAGGTTATTCTTTTAGCGCACAAAAAGAATCAAATGAGGATTGCAAATGCGATTTAATAAATTAATAAGTCCTTTAACTACATTATACGAGAATTTGTGGCACCAGTCAATGTATTATGTGTCAGGCACCAGTCATGTATTACTTCAAGGGAAAATCAAAATTTTACAGTTTTTAGTCTTCGAACTTTTTGGATGATCCTTGTATGAGTTCTAGGAAACCATATATGGTCCGTGTATGACTACCAAGAATTCATACAAATCATATATGACCTAGTATGATTACTAAGAATCATATATGACCTAGTACGAAATCAAAGAAAGTTGTATGATCGTTGACCCGGGTCTCTGCAGATTCGATAACCATGCGTCCTAGTGATCATGAGCCCAACCGACTCAATTTCATAACATTGGAACCGCCGTCTAGTGGCCAACCTTCAGCATCTGAGCTCCCTTTATCCTCCATGTTGTTCATCGTTATGTGTCAGCAGCTTCGTGGCAATGCTATTTCTTGATTGCCGTAGATTTTTCCTGTCTCTGCGACATTAATTTTTTTAGAACTTCGATCAAACGATAGCTTTGGACATAGTTAGAACTAATAGAACGATAGTTTAACTTACCAGATCACAAAGACAAGAGCAAACTTGATTCTAGAAACAAAAATAAATAAAAGAAACGCCAATTAATGGTGCTAAAAACCAGTATTCAGTTCAATCTGGTGAATCAAGACAACTATTTCTAGAGTGAGATCATTTGATGACAAATCTTCCCAGTACGTATTGATTAATTACGATACCACCGCAAATATGAATTCATTCTAAGAAAACTCATTTATGGTATCCCATGTGACTGAATTCTTGGAGATTTTCAGAAGCAAACCATATTAAGTAACCTTTGCGACCACCACTGTAAATCATGGTTATGCATTAGTTTTGTATCTTGGCTTTCTCGCAATGATAATTGGTTTTTATACAGCTGATATTTGAGACTTTTTTCATCCCCAAAATCGAACCACCATATTGATCTAATAGTGAGATATCTCCTGTAAATCTCAAAAAAACTACATTAAAACTTCGTTTTTGTTATTCTCTCATTTTGAGACATTCATTTTTCTACTTAGTTAAAAACGCTTTTTATTCCGCTTGCAAAAATCCATAACCCAATCTCTGCAGATTAGATATCAATGCCTCCTGGTGATCTTGAGTCCCACCGACTCAATTTCATACCTCTGGAACCGTCGTCTAGTGGCTAACCTTCAGCATCTGATCTTCCTGCATCCTCTATGTTGTTGATCGATATGTGTCAGCAAAATAATTGGCCACGCTAATACTTGATTGAAGCAGATTTTTCCTGTCTTCTTTGGAATGATTTTGATTACCATATTCTGACTTCCAAAAATGATTCGTTCAGCACCTCCATCATGTTGATCTTTCTTCTCACTTTTATCATGGATTGGGCACACTTTGAGTTTCTTTTGAATCACATTAAATTAACGCTCCTATACGAATGAATTTTCTGTTCAGTAAGGTCACTTTATTCCACTCGTTGCTTTCCTTTCTCTGAATATCAGTCAAAAATGACTTCAAGGTGAATCAAACATTGTCGTTGTTTTTTTAGATCCCGGAATGCTGATCATACAAAACTCTTAGTTGGAATACTGGGTCATATATAGATCGTATGACTTCTTGATCATTTATGATCATACAAAATGCTAGGACAGATATGATTTGTATGATATCTTGGTAGTAATACAATGATCTTAGATGATTTCATAGAAATCATATCGAGATCAGTTAATAAAAATTCAAAGCCTGAAAAAACAGCAACATTTTCATTTCTGTCGAAATTGAAAAATTTTTCTGGAATAATTACAAGGTCATATATGGCATATAAAAAAACGACTGGCGCCCCCCAATAATAACACAATACAGTCAGAGGACAAATTAAATTATTTTATTGCATAAATTCCCACGGATGCTGGTGATACTTGTCTGGTGATTTGAACGACAGAAAATCAACGACGGGCTATTACTTCAATCTCAGCGGAAGCGGTGCAGCACTCAGCTGGGGTGTCAAGAAGCAGGACACAGTGGCTCTTTTTTAATCAGAATGAAAATACCAGGGAATGGCACCAGCAATTCAAGAGAGGCATTGTATCTAAAAACATCTTCTGGAGTATATCGGCATCCAACAGAAACATCCAATAGCAATGGTAGAGGACAACAAGAGTTGAATCAAACTCTGCCAAAGACAACGACGCAAAAAAGGAGCAAAGTTTTTGAGTGAATATTTAATTTCATTCGGGACAAGACAGAAGATGGCACTATTTCATTTCATTGCGTACCTACTGATAAAATGACAGCCGACATCCTCACGAAATACTTTACGGTATCGATGGTGAAAACACTCAGAACATTTTTCATGGGAACAGACTCTACGCAATCAGCTTAAGTCTGCGTGGGGTAGTAGAAATTCAATAAAACTATAGTCTTGAACTTATTTAGAGCTATTAGAAAGAAAGTTAACCATACCAGATTACAAAGGCAAGATCAAATTTGCTTCTAGTCACGAAAACTAAATAAAAGCATCGCCAAGTAATGGTGTTTAGAACCAGTATTCAGTTCAATCTGGTGAATCTAGATAACTGTCTTTAGTGTGAGATTATTTGATTAGAAATCTTCCCAGCACGTATTGAATGATTATGATACAACCGGAAATGTGAACGAATTCGTAGAAAGGTACACTATTTATGGTATCCTTTGGACAGATTTTCAGGAAATTTGCAGAAGCAAAACATATTGGGCAAACCTTGCGATCCCCACTGTAAATTATGGTGCGAATATTAGTTTTGTATCTTGACTTTCTCGCACTGATAATGGGTATTTGTATAGCTGATTTTTGAGCCTCATTTATCCCCCAAAACGAATCACCATATTGATCTAACAATCAGATAGGTCCTGTAAATCTCCAACATCTCTTTTAAAATATCAGTTTTTTTATTATCTCATTTGAGAAATTAATTTTTCGACTTAGTTTAAAACGCTTTTTGAAATTTTTCCGCTTGAGGAAAGCCATAAATCAACAGGTTATGGGTCCAGCATCTTTTTATGTCATAAACGTAATTTCTAAAACCAGAGCTATTTGTTGTTGACGGTTAAAGTCCTTTTCTGCTTAGTACCTATTATTTTTACAACTGTTTTGACAGCTCAAACTTCGATGGATCAGCAGACAGTGAAGCTGGTGACCTAAACAAAAAAATGCATAGGACTCTCCAGTCTGAAGCACGATAATTGTGGCAATGAGGCGTACGAAGGTTCTCTACCAAATCACTATTTGGAGCAGAGGAACAAACCAATAAGCCTGCACCACTAGCCATTGGGTCAAGCAATGATGAGAAGAAGAACCACAAGGTGCTGAAGGATGTAAATCAGAAGGATGTAGCAGACATGAGGATCGAAACAATGTGTGGTGCCATCTGGCACTGGCTCTAGATGCAACAACCCTCATTCTGATGAGACATGACAGTGTAAGATATGACGGCATCTGAGATGGCGCAAAGTCGTGGAAGCTTTTGCAAGAGAGATTTCAGAGTGCGGAGACGCAGTCATTGGTGACTTTGGTGGCACGGGCTTGCTCGGCAGCAGCTCGAAGATCCTGGAATTTATTGAGCTTCTTCATCAGAGGACAGAAGTTGCTCACCAGGCTGCAAGAGGCAGTGGAAGCGGTTTCAGAGGTCCTATACAGCGCATTGGCCCTGAAGGTTCTGCTGATAAGGTATGAAAGTTTTGTTATACAGGAACGCTTCAATCCGGCAAAGAACTACAGAGTTGAGGAAAAGGCTCCAGAAAATCCATGAGAGCTCAACACAGAGACAAGGAACAAAGTGGTTCAGTGACACTGGCAGCGCAGCTTGACTTCAAGAAGGGACAGAAGAGAGAAAACTGTTATTTTGTGGGATCACTGGACCATTTGCTTAGGACTGCAGGAAGAAGGAGACAGCACAATGCAGCGAATATGTTGAGAAGGACCACCTAGACAGGGAATGCAGGAGACAAAGAGATGAAGGCAAACACGAGTCAGTGGAGAGGGGTCCAACATTGGCTACAACCGACAAGGAACACTGCTCAGCTGTTTCCCAGTGGAATACAGCAGGCATGCTAGTGGAAAGCGGGGTTTTACAGATCATATAGTGAAAAACATCGTCGCGTTCCAGGACTTTGTGCCCATTCAATCTGTGATCAGAAATCTCAACGGAGAGGCGGCCACAGTGGTGGACAGAGGCTGCAATAGGATCAGCATAACCAAGAGGAATTCCAATGCCAACAAAAGGATGTTTTGTGTGAGCCTGACTATTCCTCAAACCTCCTATCCGTCTCCAGATGCACGGACTGGGGACATATCTTCTCTTTCGAGAAATGAAATAGCTGCATGAATCTCCAGAATCGAACTCGGGAAAACTAATAAAAGAAAACAATTTGTTTTACTTACACTGCAGCGTTCTAGAGTTCAAGATAAGCTCCAACAGCGTGACACTGGACAATGCAAGGAAATGGAACAGATGATAGGGTCATTTGTATCAAAAATGATGTGGTCAGGAAAGCACCACAGACAGTGGTGTAACTTGATGATGTATGCAATGTGTGCGCTTTAGCCAAGATCACAAAGACTCATTTATCAAGGTTGGCAAGGACCCAAGCAGAAGAGAAGCCGGAGATTATTTTCACAGACGTGACGGGACCTTTCAGGGTAAAGTTACTGTCAGGGTTCCCGTTCTACATTGTGTTTGCCGAATTGTGCGTGAAGTTTTTGTTTCTGGGCTTGCCTAAGGCAAAGATTAAAGCGCTGGTCAGCTTGAAGAAAATTTTTCTCTGAGCAGGGATGCCCAAGAAGCTAAGGCAAGGTATTCCGAAGGAGCTTCTCGCAGAGCAGATTAAGATGTACTCCTTAGATGCAGGCATTCTGCAGAAGACCATACCAAAGACGCCATAACAGAATGGGTTAGCTGAGAGGTGCAACAGGACACTGCTGGAGATGGCAAGGTTCTTGCTCCTTGACTCAGCACTTCCAAAGCTTATGTGGGGAGCAGAGATTCTTCACGCAACAAGGATCTGAAGCTTGGTTGTAGGACGAGAAGAACAAAAGTGCCCAAGAGCTGATGCGAAGTATATAACCTAAGCTCTCAGTTATTAACTTATCTGTTTTCGATTGCACAGTCTGGGCAAGAGGGACTTAGACGTCAGTATACTTGAACTCATGGAAGGAAAATTTTTTGGTTACACTGAAGGAGACAACGGATACCCGGTGTACTTACCCAACACACGCAAGAGCGTGGCATTGCGGGATATAATCATCAAGAAGGCTTAAGCACTGACAACACAAAGACGCCCGACCTACTAGATGAGGGGTCACAGCATCTGACAACCCGGTGATGGTCATCAAGAAGATGGCAACAAAGAGAAACAAGAGATATCTACCACAATAAAGGAGGAGTGGAATGACGCAGAGCGCGTGAACTCTTAAGCAACGACACTGAGACGAGGTGCCTCCACTGTTGAGGAAGCAGCACTAGATGAAGAATCTTCTGCAACAAGAGGCAGTCTCAGATTCTTGGAATCACCGCAAGACAGTGGTACAGCGGACTTCTCACAGTCAGAAAGATTTGGCTCCTTTGAATTGGCAGTGGGGCGAGCGAACAGTGCAGAACTCAGACGAGGGATACGAGCAGGGAATGTTACGTTTTTTTGGAGAAGTCAGGACCCATCTTGCTGTGACTGAGGGTGACTATGTGGAATCCACAGCAGTCTCCGAAGCCAACTACAGTGACGATTGGGACCAGTGGCAACGGTCAAGGAAGGATGAGGTCAAGGCGCTCTAAGACAACGAGACTTGCAATCTAGTGAGACCACCCACAGTCAAGGACGTCATACCGGGGAAATGTACAAAGTGAAATTGGGACCCAGTGGTCAAGGCGACAAAAAAAGCACGCTATGTAGTAAAGGGCTTAAAACAAGTGAAGGACTGGACTACTTTGAAAATTTTGTGCCTACCTGTAAGCCGGAGACATTCGGGATTCTGCTTCAACTATCAGCGAAGCAGGGTCATCTTATGCACCAGTCTGATCTCAAAGCGGTTTTTTCTGCACTCACCAATAGAAGAAGAAGTCTATCTGGAACAACCACGGGAGTTTGCAAAACAAGGATCACATGCAGAGAAGTTAGTATGTCGACAGAATAAATCAATTTATGGTTTCTAACAGGCTGCTAACAACTGGTATAATGAAATGGCAAATTTGCTACTGAGAAAAGGGTTAACCAGAAGCAGGAGCGATCATTGCTTGTTCGCGAGAGCAATGGCAGGGGGCCACTCCTTCATCTTGGTCTGGGTTAACGACATCATAGTGCATCACGAAGCATCAAGAAGCAGATTAGTTTTGTTTCCTGAACTTCTCGCACTGATAACGGGTAAATATATGGCTGGTAACGGGTAAATATTCTCGCACTGATAACGGTTAAATCAAATCACCATATTGATCTAATAATCAGATCTCTGTAAACCTCTGAATTCTACTGTAAAACATAATTTGTTTATTCTCTCACTTTGAACAATTAATTTTTCTACGTTGTTAAAAACGCTTTTTATTCCGCTTCTGAATATCCATAACCCAATCTCTGCAGATTAGATATCAGTACCTCCTGGTGATCCTGAGTCCAACCGAATCAATTTTAAACCTCTGGAACCGTCGTCTAGTGGCTAAACTTCGGCATCTGAGCTCCCTGTATCCTATATGTTGTTCATCGATATATGTCAGCAATTTATTTGGCCATGCTAATACCTGATTGAAGCAGATTTTTCCTGTCTTCTTTGGAATGATTTTGATTACCATAATCTGACTTCCAAAAAATGATTTCTTCAGCACCTCCATCATGTTAATTTTCTTTCTCCTTACTATCATGGGTTGGGCACACTTCGAAATTCTTTCGAATTACATTAAAATAATGCTCCTTTACGAACAAAGTATCTGTTCAGTAAGTTCAGTTTATTCCACTCGTTGTTTTTTTCCTTTCTTTAAATATCAGCAAAAAATGACTTCAAGGTGAATCAAACATTGTCCTTTTTACTCTATATCCAGGAATGCTCATCATACAAAATTCTTAGTAGTCATACTAGGTCATATATGATTTGTATGATTTCTTGGTAGTAATACAATGATCTTAGATGATTTCCTAGAAATCATACCGGGATCAGTTTAAAAAAATTGAAAGCCTGAAAAAACTCTAAAATTTACTTTTTCTGTTGACGTTGAAAAATTTTCCTGGAAAACATACAAGGTCATATATGACATATAAAACATATGACTGGCGCCCCCCAATTGTAACACAATATAGTCAGAGGACAATTGAATATTTTTTTTTGCATTTGCAATCCATATTTGATTCTTTGTGAGCGCTAAAAGAAAAACTATGCAATTTGAGCATAATCAGAATCTTAATTTGAGGCTATAGGCTTTTCTTACGGTTTCTTATAATTGAGCTTTTATAGACATTAACTGGCTTCAGAGAATATCAAAACTTCTATTTGGACTTACTCTTTTGTTTTACGCCCAACTTTGCAACTGATATTGTACGTTATGGTCTTTTGGTGGATCACAAAGTGATGCCGGGGAATCACATAGCTGACGCCTTACCGAATAAAATTAAAGAAAACACAAAGAGAAAAAAGTTTTATGAAAAGTAGATGTATGATTCTGGGTAATCAAACTAGGTTTATATATGATTTCTTATTAATCATACAAGGATCATGATATCATCATGTATGGCATCATATATGATCCTTGTATGAATGCTAAGAATTGGCGACCCGGGATTGAATGATAACCGTCGTTTGGTGCCTAATATTGATCCACCATGGTGTTGATGAAACTCTAAATACGCCCATTATTTATCCAATGCGCTTTTCAAGACCCAATCACAAATTACCCCAAGCACTTTCTCACACAAAAAAGCCCGCATCTGTTTTTTTGGGGCGGGGGTAGAAGATATATTGACGGGGAACCACAATCGAGATTGTCGTTCTCCGGGAATGATATGCCCGTTCTAAGGGAATGAAATGTCCGTGACATACCGGTTTTGGGTATGAAAAGGCGATAGTAAATTGATATTGAGCATAAAAGAGACTGTGGTCATACAATACAGAGAAAATGAAGCCATATTCAACATTGAAAAGACCGTGATCGATTAATATGCAGGTACAAAAACATCAACGGTGACAAATATAGGCTTGAATTTACAATAGTTGATCAACAATGTCCATGAAAAGAACTTGATTGGCCAGTATTCGGCATGAAAAAAAAAGATGATCGATGAATATGACCTGTGAAAAAACTGATCAAAATTTAATGATGGAATAACCGTTGTCGACCAATATTGGTGAAAAACACATCATTTGCCCAATACTGGTAATGAGAAACCGTTATCGAGTAAAACTAGGTGTGAATTAGACCAATTATGATCAATTCTGTACCAGTAAATTGTGGTGGTCTATCATTATTGGACCTCGAATGACCTTGACTTATGAATAATTGGCATGGAAACCGTAGTTTACCGATATTTGGTGTCAAAAAACGTCGATGGTTAATAGGCAGAGAAGAAGCACAGTAGATCTATTTTTGCATGGCTAACTTCCACTCCTTTTGGTTTTGAAAAGACATTGACCAACGTTGGCAGCTATCGTAAGACTACTTTGCCGATAAATTTATTGTGGAAAAAACTCTTCAAAAAAATCTGGAAAAACCTCTGAACTCTTAGAAGTTGTTTTTCGCCTTTTCTATCGATACTCTTGCCTTATAAAGTGCAGCTTTTACTTTGTGTGCAGGCATGATAATAATGGTATAAGTTGTCAGTTATTATGCTGATCAAACATATAGTTGACCACAGTCTGTGCAAACCCTGTGTCAACAGTCTCATAACCACTTTTGAGCGACTGTAACCTGCACGTACCGCACATTGGTTGCCACGATATTTCGTTCACAAAAGTAGTCGAACTAATGTGATATCCCAATTATCATACCCTCAAAAACAACTTAGGCTCTGTGGCTATTACAGGAAACACCCAAACGTCAGATCAATTAAAACACAGCTTTCAGAAGATGTGACTGGATTTCTTTTTGAAAAGTTAATTTTTTTTCAAACATGTAAATTAATAATATAACCGAAAGGCTAACGTTTACATGCCTTCAGAATAATCAGGAAAAATTATTGAAATAATCAAAATTATGAATTAATCTTCTGGTTATTAATTGATGTTACCCAAAAAGCTGTTTGTTCCACTATATAAAAAATGACACGAATGATCCTAACTGTCTATCTATTGGAAATTTTTCATGCTGAAAAACATAGCTTTCAGAAGATGTGAGTGGATTTTTTTGAAAAGTTAAAATATTTAAAATTTTCCTCGTGATTCTCACCGCAAAAATCTAGTGAGATAGCCTTGAACTAGTTCGTACCTAGTAATCCCAGGTCTAGGTATAGACTTATGAAAAGACAAAGCTCGGCCAAAATGTTCTATGAAAAGACCATACTCGACTCATTTGAGCTATGAAAAGATTTTAGCTGGACTTTAAGACAATCTGGACTTTGACTTGACTCAGATTTTTCGCAAAAGACTTTAACTGGACCCAAAGTTTTACAAAAGACTTTGGCTCGGTCAAAGATTTGGGCTGGACTTAAGCTTGACACAATGTTTGCAAACAAAGTCGAATTAAGTTCTCTTCATCGGTCCATCATTAATCTTTTCATAAGTCTGCTTTTTGTCATTAACATTTTACTTGTAAAGTTGCATTCAACGTAGTCAGCATGTATGCTCCTCCAACTTTTACGATTCAAAAGAACCACAAATCCCTCAAAAACGTGCATTATTTTTTATTAAAATGATAGCTCATATTTTTGGAATGGAAAACAAATTGAATAACGCCGAAGTTTTGTCACAACTAATGGGACTGGGACCATTACACTTAGGCTAGCTGGTTTCCTTGAACCAAGTAATGTGGTAATATACTCAAGCTGCAATAATTCTTTGTCTTAAGATTTGACAAAATTCTTATGACGTTTGGCAGTTTTCCAACTGATTCTTAAGTTGGACTGCTCTGGTGCAAAGTTGTTCAGTCTTGCTCAGGTTCTGGTTCTGTATATACAGAAGCAGGATAAAAATTTAAAAAAGAGTTTTTTTAAAAAAACAGACTTATGAAAAGAAAAGACTAATGTTGGACCCATGAAAAGACCTTAGCCTGACTTTCTTCGTTATGAAAAGACTTTAGCTCGACCCATGAAAAGATATCAACTCAACTTTAACTAGGATGCTCGACCGTGTAATTATAGTCAATATCCCCCACCCCTTTAGACTTTTAAAGTCTTTTCATAAGTCGACGCATAGGCCTGGAATGCTCGACAGCCGCTTTTTTTGTATCCAGAATTGGACCACTGTAATCTCCGATACCCTATATTGTTCAACAATTGTTTGTTCACTCCCAATATTTGTCAAGCATGGTCCTTTCATTCCAACTAATGATCGATCATCCATCTTTTAGTGGCCAAAAAGACTCCGAAAGGTTGAATTTATGCCCAATTTTGATCAACCAATGTCTTTTCTCTCGACCCATATAAGTCGACTGTGATCTCTACCTACCCAATATTTATCGACCACTGTCTTTAGCATACCTGAAATTGATCGGCAACAGTCTTTCCGTACCCAATATCGATTCAATTTGGATCTTTATGTCGAATATGAGTGGACCACTGTCCCTTCATAAGTCGACTTCTCAACTAGGGTGTCACTATTTGAAAATATGAATCATAGCTGTGTGCGTTTTAGGGGGACACTTTGTGAATGACTACTACCCATACAGGTCCTTCATCCGCGTATTTCATTGGTCTCCCGAGAAGTATAGATGGGTTGAGTAAGTTCCAATTCTAACTACGTTTTTCCACTCAAGTATAAAAAGCGTTTCGTTGCAATATTAAAAAATCACATTCGAAAAATCGTAAAGGAGCTCCGTAAAAAAGAGCATCTTCATCGGCCGTTATTCAACCAAGACCCGCAGACCAGATTTAATATTTTTTAAAACTTGAAATCCGATGATCTTGATCCCTGCACAAATTGAAATCCTGCAATTTGCAATTGTGCTTTGAAAACATTCCTGAAGAGACAATGCTTTTCGATTACAGGGCAGATTATTCAATGTGGGGATGAAGTATATTAAGTCAGCTAGTTAACCCCTATCATAGCTAAATGCTGGTACAGTTTTCCAGTTAACAATACGGAACATATGGGTCGGTCAAAAGGTAAGAATATAAGTTTTAAGGCCTGTATAAACTAACATCAATATTTACCTATACAGGAATTGATTTAATAATTGAGCAAAAATTTTTTTGTCTGAAAATAGAAAACAAGCTCGCTGTTAAGTTTCTTTAAGAAGATTCGCTCGTTTTCGAAAGACTAAAGGCACTCCTATTCTGTTGTGAATGTTTCGCAGCAAAAACTGAAAAGTTTTCCTTCATTCTCGATTAACATTGAGCAAACGTAATATTATGATTTCCCTCAACAATCTTTCCAAGGCAGAATTAGAGAAAGCTGAAGGAAGTCAAGAATGACTTCCGATACTTTCCGATTTTTGATTTAAAAGTTACACTTCGAGTTGAGAATGTCACATCCATTAAGCTATGATTGCGGGAACATAATGCTATATAAACCGACTGATTTGTAACAAATCTTGCCGCCAATTGAAACATTGATTAATAATTCTCTCTCTCTCTCACATCAATACACAACTTATCAGGTTACTGTGCCCAGCCAAACGCACAGCTGCACATAAAAATTTTTCTGCAAGGCGGCCAAACAAAAACAGAGACAAAACAGCAAAGGGACAAGACACTGCCAAAGAGACCAGAAAGGGCCAAAGAGACAAAAGCCAAAACGAGAGAGCAAAAGAGAGAGCAAACAGTCCGAAAAGAGTAGCTAGCAAGGATCAACAGGGTGAAATTCCAGGCCCTAGTTTTGAAGGAGTCTGTTTGAGTGCCGACAAAGTGCCAAACCAAGATTGAAAACATTAATTGTTCTAAATTTGTAAAAAGTTACTTTCCTAAAAGGTAGCTTATTGGATGTGACGCGCGTGCATTTCCGGATACCGTTCGGACATTTTTTTTTGAAAAAGCGCATTCTAATCGAACACCGTTCATTTTTTTGAAAAAACGGTGATTTGCTGAACATCGTTCAGATTTTGATTTTAAAACATTGTAATAAACCTGTAGAGCAGCGCAAAACTTAAACACTCTACAAATATGGTTGAACTTGATTGCAAAATGATAATAACTTTGGAGAAATAATCATGCTAATAACGGGCGATACATGTAGAGACTGCCCTTGAGTCTGTGAAGTTATTGCAACCTGGGTTCCGCTAAGGATAACACCCGACCTAGAGGATCCTTTTACAGTCCAACCTTGTAAGGACGTGGCCTGGCCGTTTCTCAGTGACCACTAATGACATAGACAAGAGGGTAGTGTGTGCGTGTAGGACCTTTTGTTTGCGGACATTTTAATCCTAGTTCTCCAAAGAGTTGGTTTTTGTATGAAAGTAATGAGTGAAAAAGTGTTGAATTGATAAATTGATTAGAGAGACTAATTTTTTGCTTCGAATTGTTAGACTGGTTAGACAAGAGATGAGTGATAAGAACGAACGTGTCCGATTCAGCGGAAAAGAGGAAGACTTTTTGTACTTTTCGGAGCAATTTGAGGCTCGCATTTTTGTTCTTATGTTGTACAAGGTACTTGATGGTAGTAGTACATTTGAAGATTATGTCCCATCTACAGGCCCTAACGCTTCACGAGCCGAAAAAGACGCAGCTATAGATAAAGGGAGAGAAATTTTTAAAGAAAAACAAAAGCAAATATGGTATGAGCTTGTTTCGGCGCTAGACAAGCAGTCAGTTCTTTATCTTAGGCCATATAAAGAGATGGGGCTCAAGCATGTGATGTGTTAACTAAGAGATTCCGTAGCTTTGAGAGACCTAGCTTACAAAAGTTAGTAAGCGAACTCACTAGCCTTGTTAAAAGAGACGACGAAAGTTTAATCGAGTATATAACAAGAGCAGAGGAACTACAATTTAACCTTAACCAAGTCAACGAGGGATTGAGTGAAAAAATGTTTACATCAATTCTACTGAAAGGTCTGCCGAACGAATTTGATAATTTTGTCACACTTGTTAAGTACGGTAGTGAGGATAAATCACTTGATGAGTTGAAGCGAGATCTGATCAACTTCGACACTGAGCGAAGAATAGAGAGTGATAGGAAAAACGCAAGTGAAAGTGTCTTCCTAACAAAGCAGAAGAGGTGCCATAACTGTAACAAGTTTGGACATATTGCAAAATTCTGTCGCTCAAATAATAAGCCTCATAACCCACAGCCTAATACCAGCAAAGTAATTCAATGCTACAATTGCAATAAGTTTGGACACAAAGCTACAGAGTGTAGGAATAAAAAGTTTGAGAGTCATGCCAGGCGAAGCGTTAGAAATGAGAAACAGAATTTAGCAGAAGATGAAGAATACTTCAGTTTCTTTTTATGCCCAGTTGATGATGAGGGAGTAGGACTAGTGCTAGATTCGGGGGCAACAAGTCACATGATAAACAACAGGGAAATGTTTATCGATATCGATGATAGTTTCTCGGGCAAAGTACAGAACGCAAACACAACAGAGTCTGAAATTTGTGGCCGAGGTACAGTTGCATTTTTAGTTAAGGATTGTAATCAGGTTAATAGAAAAATTATCTTAGAAAACGCCTTGTTTATACCTGAAAACTCACACAGTCTAGTGTCAATTAGTAAACTTAGAGAAGCAGGAGCTGAAGTTTTGATAGGACCAGAACTAAGCATAATTGACAAAAGCGGTCTAGAGTACCCATTTAGGCAGGAGAAAAATTTGTTCATTTGGGACTTTAGTGAGATTGATAAAACTTGCAAAAAAAATTGCCTACTGTCCACTAGCTTAAAAATGTGGCACAAAAGATTGGGTCATAACAATTTTACGGAACTTAGCAAACTAGTTGAACATGTTGAAGGAATGCGTATCAGCGACAGTTCGGTAGATGTATGTGAGATTTGTGAGTTGAATAAGGCTAAGAAACAACCAATAGCAAAAGATTGCACAACAAGAGCTCAAGCAGTGTTGGACATTGTGCACACAGACATCTTAGGGCCTATTACCCCCGAGGCTGTAGATGGCCACAAGTACGCGATAGGATTTGTTGATAGCTTCAGTAGATATTGTAGGGTTTACTTTATGAAATCAAGGGACGAGACTCCAGAGAAATTTCAACAATTTTGTGCAGATGTAGGCCAACCTTTAACTTTAGTATCAGACGGTGCAAAAGAGTACATATCTAGCGACTTTAAAAAGTTTGCCCGGCAAAAAGGAATCAGGCTTGAGAATTCTGCGGCGTACAAGCCACAAGAAAATGGTAAAATTGAAAAACTTTGGGACGTCACTGTAGGAACTGCTAGATGTTTAGGAGATCAGGCTTCTTTCGAGAAAAAGTATTGGACTTATTCGCTCAACATGGCGTTCTATTTGAAAAATTTTTGCTATCATTCGGTAATAAATAAAACCCCTCATGAAGCCATGTATGGCGAGAAACCAAATCTTAGTTTCATGAAAGTGTTCGGTTGTGTTGCTTACTCTTTCATAGAGAAACAGTTCAGAAACAAAATAGACAAAAAAGCGAAGAAGGGAATTTTTTAGGTCATGCACTCGATAGTAGATCTTTTCTGATAGGAATAGAAAACGATCGCGGTGAGCTTAAGGTTCAAAAAACAAGGAATGCAAGGTTCGACGAGAACAACTATTACTTCGGAGTGAATGAACAGATAAATCTAGAACATGAGGTAAACAAAGAGATGAGTGAAATAGTTTTTTTAAGTGAAATTGTTGATCAAAATTTGTTACCTAAAAACGCAAAAGAGGCGCTCAAGAATGAAAACTGGAGGAAGGCAATGCAGGACGAATATAACTCACTGAGCAAAAATAAAGTTTGGGATCTAGTTGAGGATAATGGAGCAAAAGTAGTGGGTAGTAGATGGCATTTTGGAGTTAAATATGGTCCGACGGGGGAGATAAGTAGATTCAAAGCAAGGTTCGTGGCCAAAGTTTACAGCCAAGTCTTAGGGAAGGATTTTCATGAGACATACTTACCAACGACTAGATTGTCAACAATTCGTTTAATTGTGAGCTTGTCTGTTCAAAAAGGGTCGAAAATAAGACAAATGGATATAAAAACGGCATATCTTAATGCACCTATAGCTGAAGAAATTTACATGAAGCAACCAGAAGGTTTTGAGCAATTAGACAACAAAGGAAAACCTCTTATTTGTTTAATGAAGAAAAGTCTTTACGGTCTTAAGCAGTCAGGAAGGAATTGGTATCAGACATTTAGGAACTTTTTGGTAGCTAATGGTTTTGAATCTTTGGTTCATGATAATTGTTTGTTCGTAAAGAAAAGTGAAAGACAACTTCAAGGCGCAGTTTGTTTGTGGGTAGATGATATAATAAGCTGTGATTTTCAGGAAAATTTCTCGGCTTGGTTTGAGAGTGAGCTGGCTAAGGATTTCAAAATAAGTGATTGTAGGTATCTTTGTTGGTTTCTTGGAATGAAAATTGTGAAAAAGGAAAATTCAATTGAAATCAACCAAAAACAGTATATTGAAAAGTTGTTAGAGAGATTTGGACTAGAAAATTGCAAATCAGTAGAAACACCACTTGCAGACATAAAACTTACAAAAGAAGACTGCCCTCAGGAGGGGAGTGAAGAGCAAGAGCGCATGAAAAGTTTTGGTTATAGAAGTTTAGTGGGTTGCTTGAATTATTTAGCTTGCTCAAGTAGACCAGACATTGCTTTTGCAGCAAATTTCTTAAGTTGTTTTGTTGAGAACCCAGGGGGAAAACACTGGAAAGCCGGAAAAAGAGTTTTGAGATACCTCAAAGGTTCTAAGTCAAAGAGTTTAGTTTTTAGGAGGGGAGACAAGTTAACCTTAGAGTCTTTCTCCGATGCCGATTGGGCGGGAAATTTAGACCATAGGAAAAGCACTTCAGGATATTGTTTCAAACTTAGCAGTACCTCAGCCGTTGTGAGTTGGTCAACAAAGGTTCAAAGATGTGTTGCTACATCAACGGCAGAAGCCGAAATGAATTCCTTGGTAGAGGCAACAAAGGAGGCCATTCACTTGAGAGATCTGCTTCAGGACTTAAGCGTTGAGGTGCAAAAACCTATTGAGATTTTCGTTGACAACCAGGCATGCATAGCACTCAGCAAGCAGTCCACTCACTATGGAAAAACAAAACACTCTGCACTTAAACTTCATTTCATAAGGGAGCTTGTAGAAAGGGGAGAGCTAGAATTGAAATACTTGCAAACTGACCTCATGATCGCAGATGTCCTCACCAAGGGGTTAGGGAAAACAAAACACGCCAGGTTTTGCGCGGCTCTCTTAGGTGACACCCAACCCGAAAGGAGGGGTGAAGGAAGTCAAGAATGACTTCCGATACTTTCCGATTTTTGATTTAAAAGTTACACTTCGAGTTGAGAATGTCTTATCCATTAAGCTATGATTGCGGGAACATAATGCTATATAAACCGACTGATTTGCAACAAATCTTGCCGCCAAATTGAAAGATTGATTAATAATTCTCTCTCTCACATCAATACACAACTTATCAAAAGCAATAACAAAACTTACTCCCGAAAACAATAGCAGGTTGGCTGGTAGGAAGAAGGAAGTTTTCGGATCATGGAGGCAAAGAATTATTATTGGTATACCCGTACCGAATGCCAGGTCAATATCAGTACGGGGCAAGTCTAATTGCAAGTCTAGGTATCAGTACTGATTCAGAGCTATGATCATAACACATTTAAGACTTGTCAGACTTGGCCAAGACTTGGCAAATCTTAATCCAAGTCTTGGCCAAGACTTGCCAAGTCTTAATCCAAGTCTTGGCCAAGACTTGGCAAGTCTTAGTCCAAGTCTTGGCCAAGACTTGCCAAGTCTTAATCCAAGTCTTGGCCAAGACTTGGCAAGTCTTAATCCAGTCTCAAATGGCCAAAAAAATGGTCAAAAACAGCTGAAAAAAAACGTCAAAACTGATCGAAAAAACGTCAAAAATTGCCGAAAAAAAGTCAAAGATAGCCGAAAAAAACGTCAAAACTGGTCGATAAAACGTCAAAAATGGCCGAAAAAAAAGTCAAAAATAGCCGAAAAAACCGTCAAAACTGATCGAAAAAACGTCAAAAATGGCCGAAAAAAAATTAAAAATAGCCGAAAAATACGTCAAAACTGATCGAAAAAACGTCAAAAATGGCCGAAAAAAAGTCAAAAATAGCCGAAAAAAACGTCAAAACCGATCGAAAAAACGTCAAAAATGGCCGAAAAAAAAGTCAAAAATAGCCGAAAAAAACGTCAAAACTGATCGAAAAAACGTCAAAAATGGCCGAAAAAAAGTTAAAAATAGCCGAAAAAGACGTCAAAACTGATCGAAAAAACGTCAAAAATGGCCGAAAAAAACGTCAAAAATAGCCGAAAAAACGTCAAAACTGATCGAAAAAACGTCAAAAATGGCCGAAAAAAAGGTCAAAAATAGCCGAAAAAAGAGTCAAAAATAGCCGAAAAAAGTCAAAAATAGCCGAAAAATACGTCAAAACTGATCGAAAAAACGTCAAAAATGGCCGAAAAAAAGTCAAAAATAGCCGAAAAAAACGTCAAAACTGATCGAAAAAACGTCAAAAATGGCCGAAAAAAAAGTCAAAAATAGCCGAAAAAAACGTCAAAACTGATCGAAAAAACGTCAAAAATAGCCGAAAAAAGTCAAAAATAGCCGAAAAAAAACGTCAAAACTGATCGAAAAAACGTCAAAAATGGCCGAAAAACAAGTCAAAAATAGCCGAAAAAAAACAACAAAACAGATCGAAAAAACTTCAAAAATGGCCGAAAAAAAGTCAAAAACAGCCGAAAAAAATGTCAAAACTGATCGAAAAAAGGTCAAAAATGGCCGAAAAAAAGGTAAGAAATAACCGAAAAAGAGGTCAAAAATATCCGAAAAAACGTCAAAAATGGCCGAAAAAAAGGTCAAAAATAGCAGAAAAAAAGGTCAAAAATAGCCAAAAAAACGTCAAAAATGGCCGAAAAGAAGGTCAAAAATAGCCGAAAAAAAGGTCAAAAATAGCCGGAAAAAAATCAACAGGACATGAAAAGAAGCTACAACAAAAGCTGTTTTCCTATACTCAGTTTAAAAAGAGTACTACAACACTGAACTGGCCGCAGGCGACCAAAAAGTATAAAAACACCGACAAACGTCTTTTTTTTAAATAAAGACATAAAAAAATAGAGGCATCGTATGCAGAATATAAAGGCATCAGAACCATTTTTTTTTATTTTTTGACCCAGAGAAAAATTAATGGTTTTTTAAAGGCAAGTAAAATGTTAATAGACGGTTTTTGAGTCAAAACGAAAAAAAAACAGCTAAAGAAGAACACGAAAAAGAAGAGGCATCGTATTCAAAATATAAAGGCATCAGAACTGATTTTTTTTCGTTTTTGGACACAAAGACAAAAATGATTGTCTTTTAAGACCAAATTGGTTATGATTCAGGGTTTTTGGGGTCAGAATGAAAAAAAAACGAAGAAAACGAGAACACACTAAAAAAACATACGAACATCGCGCTTAAAAATAAGGTCATGAGAGTTGATTTTTTTTTACGTTTTTGACCCCAAAAACAAAAATGCTAGTCTTTTAAGACCAAATTGATTATGATTTAAGATTTTTGGGCTCAGAACGAAAAAAAAAATCGAAGAAAACAAGAACACACTAAAGAACCATACGAAAATCGTATTTAAAAACAAAGTCAAAAGCGGTAATTTTTTTTCGTTTTTGACCCCAAACACAAAAAAGCGAGTCTTTCAAGACGAAATTGATTATGATTTAAGGTTTTTGGGTTCAGAGTGAAAAAAAACCATAGAAAACGAGAACACACTAAAGAAACATATGAATATCCCGTTTAAAAATAAAGTCATGAGAGTTGACTTTTTTTTCCATTTTTGACCCCAAACACAAAATGCTAGTCTTTTAAGACCAAATTGATTGATTTAAGTTTGTTGGGGTCAGAACGAAAAAAAAACCGAAGAAAACGAGAACACACTAAAGAAACATATGAACATGGGGTTTAAAAATAAAGTCATCAGAGTTGATTCTTTTTTCGTTTTTGACCGTAAACACAAAAATACTAGTCTTTTAAGACCAAATTGATCAAGACTTAAAGTTTCTGGGTTTAGAAAGAACAAAAATCAAAGAAAATGAGAGCACACTAAAGAAACTTATAAACATCGTATTTAAAAATAAAGTCATTTGATTTTATTTCGTTTTTGAACCCAAAAAAGAAAATCCTAGTTTTTCAAGACCAAATTGACTATGATTTATTGTTTTTGGAGTTAGAGCCAAAAAATATCAAAGAAAACGAGAACACACTAAAGCAACATATGAACGTCTTTTGCAAAGATTTCGATCGCAATATCTTCTTTCAAAAATCTGTTCGCATTATTTTGATCGCAAAACTTTCGAGCGCAACATCTTCTTTCGCAGTAATTTTGATCGCAATATCTTCTTTCGCGAAGAACTTCGATCGCAATGTCCTCTTTTGCAAAATATGATTGCAATATTTTAATCGCTATGTATTCTTTCGCAAACAACTTGATCGCAATATCTTCTTTCGCAATATGATCTTTCGCAAAAATTTCGATCGCAATATTTTCTTTCGCAAAATTTGTGTGCAATAATTTCGATCACAATATCTTCTTTCACAAAAATCCTGACCGTAATATCTTTTGCAAATAATAACGGTAAGAGTAAGAAAAGGAATAGGAATAAGAACAGAAACAAGAAGCAGAATAACAAAGAAAACAAGAATAAGAAAAAGAATAAGAACAAGAACAAGGAGAACAAGAATAAGAGTAACAGAGAGAATAAATATAATAATAAAAACAACAAAAAAAGAAAATAATAAGAAGAATAACATTAGCAACAATAATAGTAATAGTAATAACAATAATAATAATAATAATAATCGAAAAAATAGAAATAATAATATTAATAATAACAATTCAAACGAAATTTGCGAAAGATATTGCGATGGAAGTTTTTGCAAATGAAGATATTCCGATCAAAATAGAGCAAACAAATTTTGCACAAGATGCTGCGATAAAACGTTTTGCGAAAACTGGTTTTGCAAACGAATTTACGAAAGAAGGTAATGGGATCAAAATATTGCCAAAGATATTGCAAAACAAGATACTGCTTATCAAAAATTTCGACCGCGATATCTTCTTCAATAAAATATTCGGTCTCAATAACTTTTTTCGCAAAACTCGGTTGCAATATTTTGATCGCAATTTCTTTCGCAATGCTTTTGAGCGCACTATCTTTTGCAAAACTTTTGATCGCTATATCTTTCGCAATATTTCGATCGCAAAATCTTTCGCAAAAATTCCGATCGCATTATCTTCTTTCACAAAAATCTTGATCGCAATATCTTTTGCAAATAATAGTAGTAAGAATAAGAATACGAAAGCGAAAAAGATTAAAAATAAGGCGAAAACAAGAAGAATAAAAAGTTAAGAATAAGAACAAGAAGAACAAGAACAAGAATAAGAGAAAGAATAAGACTAACAACAAAAATATATTAATAAAAGTGAAATAATAATGAAAATAATAAGAAGAATAAGAACAAAAATAATAATAATGATAATAATAATAATAATAATAATAATAATAATAATAATAATAATAATAATAATAATAAAAATAACAACAACAATAATAATAATAATAATAATAATAATAATAATAATAATAATAATAATAATAATAATAATAATAACAATAATAATAATATAAATAATAATACTAATAATAATAATAATAAAAATAATAATAAGAATAATAATAATACTAATAATAATAATAATAATAATAATAATAATAATAATAATAATAATAATAATAATAATAATAATAATAATAATAATAATAATAATAGTAATAATAATAATAATAATAATAATAATAATAATAATAATAATAATAATAATAATAATAATAATAATAATAATAATAATAATAATAATAATAATAATAATAATAATAGTAATAGTAATAATAATAATAATAATAATAATAATAATAATAATAATAATAATAATAATAATAATAATGATAATAATAATAATAATAATATTAATAATAATAATAATAATAATGATAATACTAATAATAATAATAAAAATAATAAGAATAAAAATAATAATAATAATAATAAAAATACTAATAATAATAATAATAATAATAATAATAATAATAATAATAATAATAATAATATTAATAATAATAATAATAATAATAATAATAATAATAATAATAATAATAATAATAATAATAATAACCAACCTTTGTTTCTAGCGAATCAAATGTTGCTCCATCTTCTTCCCCTAAAAAAAGAAAAACACCAGGCAGAATGTTGCACTTACAAAGAAATTCTTTAGAACAACCGCAAAGGAATAGTTCAGATTGCTCAGTTTTTCAGAAGCTCATATTTAGAGCTCAGTTTTTATAGTGATTCGCCAAAGGAGTGCTGCATCATGTGATTGAGTCCATTTTTGGTGTGCTGAAGGTGAATTTTGTCTCTACCCTTCGCGTCAAAGTCGCTTTTCTTTATAAGTGTCGGGCTTTTGTATCTATCTTTAAGCTTTTCAGCTAAATAAAGAATACTTTTAGTCCTCAGATCCGGATCAAAATCCGCTCTGGACAAAAAGCCACTGAATCTAACAAGGCGGGGATGCAGCGCTTTAATAACATATTCGAAGCTCCTGGAGATTTCGTCATCTTTTGATGAGTTTAAATCGTTGTCACCGCGAATGATGAAAACGTGAGTGTATTTCAGAAGATCACTGGTCAATGTTTTGAGATGAATGGATCTCCGGCCACCCTGGCAATTATAAGACGGGCTGCAAAAAGCAAGAGAAAAATCAGTTAATATACATGACAAAGCCAACAACATAACACAATACTTACCGATGACGGCGAACTCGCTCATTTAGAGCAAGCAGCCCCTCAGCATCACGGAGATTAGAATCTGCGACGAATACGATTCTTGTCTAACGAATGAGAAACAATATTTAACATTAACCTCAAAGAAAATCAGATTGAATAGGACGACCCATAACTTGCGTTATGAATCTAAACACTAGAAAATATTACTTGTGCGATAGCTTCGGGCAACAGGAGGAAAATAATTTGATTTTAGGCATATGTTTTGAAATTTATACCTCAAGAATTAACATATATCTCAAAGAAATTCAAATTGAATGTGAGGACACACAACTTGCGTTATGCGTCTAAACATTCGAATCCATTACTTGTGTAATAGCTTCAGTCAACAGGAGGAAAGTAATTTGATTTTAGGCATATTTTTTGAAAATTATACCTCAAAAATTAACATATATCTCAACGAAATTCAAATTGAGTGTGAGGACTCATAACTTCCGTTATGGGTCTAAACATTTGAGACCATCACTTGTGTAATTGCTTCAGGCAATAGGAGGGGAGTAATTTGATTTTGAGCATATGTTTTGAAATTTATACCTCAAGAATTAAAATATAAATCTCAAAGAAATTCAAATTAAATGTGAGGACCCATAACTTGCGTTATGAGTCTAAACATTCGAAACCATTACTTGTGTAATAGCTTCGGGCAACAGGAGGAAAGTAATTTGATTTTAGGCATATGTTTTGAAATTTATACCTCAAAAATTAATATATATCTCAACGAAATTCAAATTGAATGTGAGGACTCGTAACTTGCGTTTTGAGTCTAAACATTTGAGACCATTTCTTGTGTAATAGCTTCAGGCAATAGGAGGGGAGTAATTTCATTTTGAGCATATGTTTTGAAATTTATACCTCAAGAATTAAAATATATATCTCAAAGAAATTCAAATTAAATGTGAGGACCCATAACTTGCGTTATGAGTCTAAACATTCGAAACCATTACTTGTGTAATAGCTTCAAGCAATAGGAGGGAAGTAATTTGATTTTGAGCATATGTTTTGAAATTTATACCTCAAGAATTAAAATTTATATCGCAAAGAAATTCAACTTAAATGCGAGGACCCATAACTTGCGTTATGAGTCTAAACATTCAAAACCATTATTTGTGTAATAGCTTCGGGCAACAGGAGGAAAGTAATTTGATTTTAGGCATATGTTTTGAAATTTATACCTCAAGAATTAGCATATATCTCAAAGAAACTCAAATTGAATGTGACGACCCATAACTTGCGTTGTGAGTCTAAAAATTAGAAACCATTACTTGTGTAACAGCTTCAGGCAACAGGAGGAAAGTAATTTGATTTTAGGCATATGTTTTGAAATTTATACCTCAAGAATTAACATATATATCTCAAAGAAATTCAAACTATATGTGAAGACCCATAACTTGCGTTATGAGTCTAAACATTCGAAACCATTACTCGTGTAATAGCTTCGGGCAACAGGAGGAAAGTAATTTGATTTTAGGCATATATTTTGAAATTTATACCTCAAGAATTAGCATATATATCTCAAAGAAATTCAAATTGAATGTGAAGACCCATAAGTTGCGTTATGAGTCTAAACATTCGAAAACATTACTTGTGTAGTAGCTTCAGGCAACAGGAGGAAATTAATTTGATTTTAGGCATATGTTTTGAAATTTATACCTCAAAAATTAACATATATCTCAAAGAAAATCAAATTGGATGTGAGGACTCATAACTTGCGTTATGAGTCTAAACATTCGGAACCATTACTCTTGTAATAGCTTCGGGCAACAGGAGGAAAGTAATTTGATTTTAGGCATATGTTTTGAAATTTATACCTCAAGAATTAACATATATCTCAAAGAAATTCAAATTGAATGTGACGACCCATAACTTGCGTTATGAGTCTAAACACTAGAAACCATTACTTGTGTTACAGCTTCAGGCAACAGGAGGAAAGTAATTTGGTTTTAGGCATATGTTTTGAACTTTATACCTCAAGAATTAACATAAATATCTCAAAGAAATTCAAATTGAACGTGAAGACCCATAACTTGCGTTATGAGTCTAAACATTCGAAACAATTACTTGTGTAATAGCTTCGGGCAACGGGAGGAAAGTAATTTGATTTTAGGCATATGTTTTGAAATTTATACCTCAAGGATTAGCATATATCTCAAAGAAACTCAAATTGAATGTGGCGACCCATAACTTGCGTTATGAGTCTAAACACTAGAAACCATTATATGTTTAACAGCTTCAGGCAACAGGAGGAAAGTAATTTTATTTTAGGCATATATTTTGAAATTTATACCTCAAGAATTAGCATATATCTCAATAATCTCAAATTGAATTTGACTACCCATAGTTTGTGTTATGAGTCTAAACATTAGAAACAATTACTTGTGTTACAGCTTCAGGCAACAGGAGGAAAGTAATTTGATTTTAGGCATATGTTTTGAAATTTATACCTCAAGAATTAAGATATATCTCAAATAAACTCAAATTCAATGTGACGACCAATAAATTGCGTTAGGAGTCTAAACACTAGAAACCATTTCTTGTGTAACAGCTTCAGGCAACAGGAGGAAAGCAATT
This sequence comes from Convolutriloba macropyga, assembly GCF_964194025.1. Lineage (NCBI taxonomy): Eukaryota > Metazoa > Xenacoelomorpha > Acoela > Convolutidae > Convolutriloba > Convolutriloba macropyga. The sequence continues at coordinate 83,530,658 of NC_134470.1, read as the reverse complement.
TGATTTTAGGCATTTGTTTTGAAACTTATACCTCAAGAATTAACATATAACTCAAAGACATTCAAATTGAATGTGAGGATTCATAACTTGCGTTATGAGTCTAAACATTCGAAACCATTACTTGTGTAATAGCTTCGGGAAACATGAGGAAAGTAATTTGATTTCAGGTATATGTTTTGAAATTTATACCTTAAGAATTAACATATATCTCAAAGAAATTCAAATTGAATGTGAGGATTCATAACTTGCGTTATGAGTCTAAACATTCGAAACCATTACTTGTGTAATAGCTTCGGGAAACATGAGGAAAGTAATTTGATTTTAGGCATATGTTTTGAAATTCATACCACAAGAATTAACATATATCTCAAAGAAACTCAAATTCAATGTGACGACCCATAACTTGCGTTAGGAGTCTAAACACTAGAAACCATTTCTTGTGTAACAGCTTCAGGCAACAGGAGGAAAGTAATTTGATTTTAGGCATTTGTTTTGAAACTTATACCTGAAGAATTAACATATAAATCAAAGACATTCAAATTGAATCTGAGGACCCATAACTTGCGTTATGAGTCTAAACATTTGAAACCATTACTTTTGTAATAGCTTCAGGCAACAAGAAAGAAAGTTATTAGTTTTTGGGCAATTAGTTTCAAATTTATAATACAATATTTAACATATATCCGAAAGAGATTCGAACCAGAATGTGACGACCCATAGCTTGCGTTATGAGTTTAATCACTAGAAACCATTACTTGTGTAACAGCTTCAGGCAACAGGAGGAAAGTAATTTGATTTTAGGCATATGTTTTGAAATTTTTACCTCATGAATTAAAATATATATCTCAAAGAAATTCAAATTGAATGTGAGGACCAATAACTTGCGTCATGAATCTAAACATTCGAAACCATTACTTGTGTAATAGCTTCAGGCAACAAGAAAGAAAGTTATTAGATTTTGGGCAAATAGTTTCAAATTTATAATTCAATATTTAACATATATCCGAAAGAGATTCGAACCAGAATGTGACGACCCATAGCTTGCGTTATGAGTTTAATCACTAGAAACCATTACTTGTGTAACAGCTTCAGGCAACAGGAGGAAAGTAATTTGATTTTAGGCATATGTTTTGAAATTTTTACCTCAAGAATTGACATATAACTCAAAGAAATTCAAATTGAATGTGAGGACCCATAACTTACATTATGCGTCTAAACATTCGAAACCATTACATGTGTAATAGCTTCAGGCAACAGGAGAGAAAGTTATTAGATTTTGGGCAAATAGTTTCAAATTTATATTTCAATATTTAACATATATCCGAAAGAGATTCGAACCAGAATGTGACGACCCATAGCTTGCGTTATGAGTTTAATCACTAGAAACCATTACTTGTGTAACAGCTTCAGGCAACAGGAGGAAAGTAATTTGATTTTAGGCATATGTTTTGAAATTTTTACCTCAAGAATTGACATATAACTCAAAGAAATTCAAATTGAATGTGAGGACCCATAACTTACATTATGCGTCTAAGCATTCGAAACCATTACATGTGTAATAGCTTCAGGCAACAGGAGAGAAAGTTATTAGATTTTGGGCAAATAGTTTCAAATTTATATTTCAATATTTAACATATATCCGAAAGAGATTCGAACCAGAATGTGACGACCCATAGCTTGCGTTATGAGTTTAATCACTAGAAACCATTACTTGTGTAACAGCTTCAGGCAACAGGAGGAAAGTAATTTGATTTTGAGCATATGTTTTAAAAATTATACCTCAAGAATTAAAATATATATCTCAGAGAAATTCAATTTGAATGCGAGGACCCATAACTTGCGTTATGGGTCTGAACATTCGAAACCATTACTTGTGTAACAGCTTCGAGGCAACAGGAGGAAAGTAATTTGATTTTAGGCATATGTTTTGAAACTTATACCTCAAGAATTAGCATATATCTCAAAGAAACTCAAATTGAATGTGACGACCCATAACTTGCGCTATGAGTCTAAACATTAGAAACCATTAATTGTGTAACAGCTTCAGGCAACAGGAGGAAAGTAATTTGATTTTAGGCATATGTTTTGAAATTTATACCTCAAAAATTAACATATGTCTCAACGAAATTCAAATTGAATGTGAGGACCCATAACTTGCATTATGAGTCTAAACATTAGAAACCATTACTTGTGTAACAGCTTCAGGCAACAGGAGGAAAGTAATTTGATTTTAGGCATTTGTTTTGAAATTTATACCTCAAAAATTAACATATATCTCAACGAAATTCAATTTGAATGCGAGGACCCATAACTTGCGTTATGGGTCTAAACATTCGAAACCATTACCTGTGTAATAGCTTCGAGGCAACAGGAGGAAAGTAATTTGATTTTAGGCATATGTTTTGAAAATTATGCCTCAAGAATTAACATATATCTCAAAGAAACTCCAATCGAATGTGATGACCCGTAACTTGCGTTATGAATCTAAACAATCGAAACCATTACTAGTGTAATAGCTTCAGGCAACAAGAAAGAAAGCTATTAGATTTCGGGCAAAGAGTTTAAAATTTGTACATCAATATTTAACATATATCCCAAAGCTATTCAGACCGGAATGTGACAACCGATAACTTGCGTTATGAGTCCAAACACTAGAAACCATTACTTGTGTAACAGCTTCAGGCAACAGGAGGAAAGTAATCTGATTTTAGGCATATGTTTTGAAACTTATACCTCAAGAATTACCATATATCTCAAAGAAATTCAAATTGAATGTGAGAACCCATAGCTTGCGTTATGAGTCTAAACATTGGAAACCATTACTTGTGTAACAGCTTCAGGCAACAGGAGGAAAGTAATTTGATTTTAGGCATTTGTTTTGAAATTTATACCTCAAAAATTAACATATATCTCAACGAAATTCAATTTGAATGCGAGGACCCATAACTTGCGTTATGGGTCTAAACATTCGAAACCATTACCTGTGTAATAGCTTCGAGGCAACAGGAGGAAAGTAATTTGATTTTAGGCATATGTTTTGAAAATTATGCCTCAAGAATTAACATATATCTCAAAGAAACTCCAATCGAATGTGATGACCCGTAACTTGCGTTATGAATCTAAACAATCGAAACCATTACTAGTGTAATAGCTTCAGGCAACAAGAAAGAAAGCTATTAGATTTCGGGCAAAGAGTTTAAAATTTGTACATCAATATTTAACATATATCCCAAAGCTATTCAGACCGGAATGTGACAACCGATAACTTGCGTTATGAGTCCAAACACTAGAAACCATTACTTGTGTAACAGCTTCAGGCAACAGGAGGAAAGTAATCTGATTTTAGGCATATGTTTTGAAACTTATACCTCAAGAATTACCATATATCTCAAAGAAATTCAAATTGAATGTGAGAACCCATAGCTTGCGTTATGAGTCTAAACATTGGAAACCATTACTTGTGTAATAGCTTCTGGCAAAAGGAGGGAAAAACTTTGGTTTTGAGCATATGTTTTGAAACTTATACCTCAACAATTAAAATATATATCTCAAAGAAATTCAAATTAAATTTGAGGACCCATAACTTGCGTTATGAGTCTAAACATTCGAAACCATTACTTGTGTAATAGCTCGGGCAACAGGAGGAATTTTATTTGATTTTAGGCATATTTTTTGAAATTTTTTTCTCAGGAATTAACACAATCTCAAAGAAACTCAAATTGAATGTGACGACCCATAACTTGTATTATGAATCTAAACAATCAAAATCATTACTTGTGTAATAGCTTCAGGCAACAAGAAAGAAAGCTATTAGATTTCGGGCAAAGAGTTTAAAATTTGTACATCAATATTTAACATATATCCCAAAGCTATTCAGACCGGAATGTGACAACCGATAACTTGCGTTATGAGTCCAAACACTAGAAACCATTACTTGTGTAACAGCTTCAGGCAACAGGAGGAAAGTAATCTGATTTTAGGCATATGTTTTGAAATTTATACCTCAAGAATTACCATATATCTCAAAGAAATTCAAATTGAATGTGAGAACCCATAGCTTGCGTTATGAGTCTAAACATTGGAAACCATTACTTGTGTAATAGCTTCAGGCAAAAGAAGGGAAAAAATTTGGTTTTGAGCATATGTTTTGAAACTTATACCTCAACAATTAAAATATATATCTCAAAGAAATTCAAATTAAATTTGAGGACCCATAACTTGCGTTATGAGTCTAAACATTCGAAACCATTACTTGTGTAATAGCTCGGGCAACAGGAGGAATTTTATTTGATTTTAGGCATATTTTTTGAAATTTTTTTCTCAGGAATTAACACAATCTCAAAGAAACTCAAATTGAATGTGACGACCCATAATTTGCATTATGAATCTAAACAATCAAAACCATTATTTCTGTAATAGCTTCAGGCAACAAGAAAGAAAGTTATTAGATTTTGCGCAAAGAGTTCAAAAATTGTACATCAATATTTAACATATATCCCAGAGCGATTCAAACTCGAATGTGACGACCGATAACTTGCGTTATGAGTCCAAACACTAGGAACCATTACTTGTGTAACAGCTTCAGGCAACAAGAGGAAAGTAATCTGATTTTAGGCATATGTTTTGAAATTTTTACCTGAAGAATTAACATATATATCTCAAAGAAATTCAAATTAAATGTGAAGATCCATAACTTGCGTTATGAGTCTAAACATTCAAAACCATTACTTGTGTAATAGCTTCAGGCAACAGGAGGGAAGTAATTTGATTTTGAGCATATGTTTTGAAACTTATACCTCAAGAATTAAAATATATATCTCAAAGAAATTCAAATTAAATTGAGGACCCATAACTTGCGTTATGAGTCTAAACATTCGAAACCATTACTTGTGTAATAGCTCGGGCAACAGGAGGATTTTTATTTGATTTTAGGCATATTTTTTGAAATTTTTTTCTCAGGAATTAACACAATCTCAAAGAAACTCAAATTGAATGTGACGACCTATAACTTGCATTATGAATCTAAACAATCAAAACCATTACTTGTGTAATAGCTTCAGGCAACAAGAAAGAAAGTTATTAGATTTCGAGCAAAGAGTTTAAAATTTGTACATCAATATTTAACCTATATCCCAGAGCGATTCAAACTGGAATGTGACGAGCGATAACTTGCGTTATGAGTCCAAACACTAGGAACCATTACTTGTGTAACAGCTTCAGACAACAGGAGGAAAGTAATCTGATTTTAGGCATATGTTTTGAATTTTTTACCTCAAGAATTAACATATATATCTCAAAGAAATTCAAGTTAAATGTGAAGACCCATAACTTGCGTTATGAGTCTAAACATTCAAAACCATTACTTGTGTAATAGCTTCAGGCAACAGGAGGGAATTAATTTGATGTTGAGCATATGTTTTGAAACTTATACCTCAAGAATTAAAAAATATATCTCAAAGAAATTCAAATTAAATTTGAGGACCCATAACTTGCGTTCTGAGTCTAAACATTCGAAACCATTACTTGTGTAATAGCTCGGGCAACAGGAGGATTTTTATTTGATTTTAGGCATATTTTTTGAAATTTTTTTCTCAGGAATTAACACAATCTCAAAGAAACTCAAATTGAATGTGACGATCCATAACTTGCGTTATGAATCTAAACACTAGAAACCATTTCTTGTGTAATACCTTCAGGCAACAGGAGGAAGTAATTTGATTTTAAGCACATGTTTTGAAATTTATACCTCAAGAAAAAAAATATATATCACAAAGAAATTCAAATTGAATGTGACGACCCATAACTTGCTTTATGAATCTAAACATACGAAAACCATTACTTGTGTAATAGCTTCAAGCAACAAGAAACAAGTAATTTGAAATTTTGGGCAATTTTTTTTTAATTTGTAACTCATTAATTATAACATAAGAACTTTGAAAAACTTTCGAGGAACGAATATAACATTAACAACTTATTTAACATTCTGAAAACGGACTAAGAATGATCAAATGCAATGCTTTGCAAAGTTTCATCGCAAAACAACACTCTCCAGCTATTGAAACACAAAACACTGTGGATAAAGAGTCTACATTAATCATATCTTCACGCTCAGTTTTTCTGATTAGATAAAAGAAACCTGTCACATGGCCAACTTCTTGCACAACATCAAATTCAGCAACACTGGCAAAAATCTTTCTATCAGAAGCCGCATTTGGAAGAATTATAAAATAAACAATTTTTCCAAAATACTCGGGATTTTTCCTTTTGTAACGAACAAAGCTGTTGCATTTGCCAGAAAAAGGTGCACGGGAATAAGCAGGGGAGTCGAAATAAACTTTATTTACCAACAGACGATTCAGAAATATTGCCTCTGGATAAAGAAGACGACCTATTTTCAAACTTCCCTTTCAGCATGAACGCTGAAGAGTCTGATTTATTAGAATTTTCTTAGCCAAGGATTTGTCTGACCAATCCGCCGAAAACAATCTCCCCAGACTTATTATGAAGATCAAGCAAACGCTGTCTTTTTAAGAAAGGTCGACAAACAACTTCGCATTCGTAATGCGATCCTGTGAAAACTTCGCCTAAAATCCTATTCGCAGATTCAAAACTCATCGCCGAGAAAGCAAAAAGCGGCCCAAATCTTCGAACTTGCGTAGGTAGATGGCGAAGGGAGTGGATATTGATCGTTTCTACTCGTTCATTTCCATCAAAAATATCAACCACGCTAGAGCAGAACTGATTTAATAGACGTTCAGCAGCTACAACGTTTTCTTCTTTACCGAATTCAAGCAACAACCGAACGCCAAATACAAAACTCAATAAATTGTCATACAATACTTTGGGAATTCGTTTCCAAAAAACTACGGGACTCAGATAAAACAACCAATTGAAAAAATCATTGGCTTTAAATTGGTTTATTTCATGAAGCGATCGGATTTTGCGAGAATAGGTAATGAGTTCTCGTGGGCAAGTTGGAGAAGGAACCAAATCGTTAGTTTCTTTTCGGTAAGTTGGGGCCATCTTTTTCAGCAAATGCTTTAACAATTCTGGAAACACTCCCCCAATTCTGGAAACACTCCCTATGGGCGCTGTTAGAGGAAGACCAGACAAGACATCGCTAAAAGCGCTCTGGCCTTTTACAACAAAACAGGATGCAGATGAGGTTGCTGACCTGAGCTCTGCAGCTTCTACGTACAGACTATGTAAAGTTGTCTCTCGAATTGATCCGGACTGATTATGGGGATAATACGCATGTGCTCTTCCTATTGTTATTCCTTCAGCGGTACCAAAATGGCATCCAAAGTACCCATTGAACTGCATCATGTTTAAAACATGGGGTTAGGCAACCAAGTCGATCACCAGAAGTCACTTTGAAAGATGTTGTTATCTTCGGAAAATCCGGGCCAAAAACTTCGATTGGGGAAAAAGTTCAGCTCTTAATCGAGGAACGATCTCATTCCATTTTCGAGCACCAGAACCAACACAGAGACAGTACAAAACAATGTTTTTGCGAGACATTCGCAAAATTGGTGGCATATCAGAGCATTTAAGCCAAACGGGCCACAACTCTTTTTTGTACTTGGACTTCTTAATATTTACACCGTCTGTTGACATCAAAAGATTCAGTTCTAGTGTGCTCTTTTGAATGCAAGCGTTAGGTGCTAAACTCGGATTTAGGTCTTGTTTCACGTTTTCTCTCCTGAATTGCGAATAATCAAAAATTCGTCGTATAAGTCGTTGAACAATTTTTTTTAATTGGTTGCGAAAGTTGAGGGTAATTACGTTGCCGTTCAAACTATTCAGACTTGCCCTTGTCTGATTCGATAGATCTCGCTGCATTTGTCGTACCAGCGAATGGCCAGAAGGCGAACAATTATCGGTTGTAAGAAGAGCTTGCGTAACAGAGTACAAAGCTATCGAGGCTTCGTCCGATAGAGAGAAACGGGAACTGAACAAGTCCAGGAGAGCATTAGCCTGCTGCACGGTAACAGTACTGATAGGAAAGAGCGGAGTTCCTCCTGCAGACTCGGTTGCGACTATCGGTTGGGGACTTTCGGGTTTTTCTTGTATTGTTGATAACGAACAAACAAGAAGCTCTGGGAAATTTATTGACAATCGCTCCAACTTCAGAGACCACTTCTAGATCAGCTGACAGACTTCCATCCGGGCTATCATCCACATTCGGCTCCAACTTTCCAGATGTTTCAAGAACCTCTAGAGGAGAGCTTCTCTGAGTTATTACATATTGACTTTGAGAAACTGCAGCAGACGAGTCACCCGAAAGATCACTAGTAGGCACCTCGGTTATTCGGTTGTACATTTCCACCAGCTCCCTCTGACTCAACCTTTTCTTCTTAGGTTTGACAGGAGCTATAGATAACAATTTATTTTGTTCGGCCACAGACACCTGTACAACCTCTCTGATAATTTCACTAAGAAAAACTGGTAAAACAATCAACACCTTCTCTTCTAATTCTTCACAAGTCTGACATTTGAAGAAATTTTGTTCGAAGAACTCGGGCCAATATTTGACTAAAATCTCAGAATTGCTTGATATTCGTTTCTTTGTTCTCAATTGCACAACACCCGAGACGCTAGAGCAGTCGTACTCGCAATTAGGGTTATAGTCTGAATTGACAAATCGAACTGGCCCCACCAGCAACTGGACCCTTAATTACCGCTGATGGTTTCAAATCTTCCGATCAAACGTATAGCAGTTGATAGCCGTTGTGTTTACCAAGAGCAGTTTTTAAATTTGGCACTAAGTTTGCATAGGAGGATCAAACCGTCTCGTACGTTTCGCGCCACAATTTTGTCGTCGCAACAAGCTGATCGAATCGCCTTTCTGACAGAGGTCTCACTATACATTCAGCGTTCCGATAGCAGTTTTCAACTTTATGCTAGACGGCATAATGATCACATTGGCTGAGCATGGCCCAGTCAACTTGTTTCGATAGCATTGAACTGAAACTACGTATCTTTTTTCAACAAAAGAAAATGGACTGAAGCAGCGTATAGGATAAAAACTAAGCGTCAGAAAGAACAGAAATCTTCAATTACTACTGATATTGATCTGCGTGGCGGGGTAACGTTGTCGAGATCGAGCTACCTGGGTCGGGAGGAGGTGCACAGGAGGTACGTTTTCGAAAAAAAAAGTAAAACTTCATTAAAAGGAACCTAACAGCCGCACTTTTAGAAAAAAATTTTCTCCCTTTTCCAATATTAGTCTGCATGTTTTCATGATTTGAAACCCGTCCCCGCTGTTCAAAATTTAATTATCAGTAACTATTTGGAAACAGTCAACACAAACGGTTCAGAGAAAATCTGCATAGAAAGGACCGACAGAACTAAAACTATTGCTACAAACTTCAAGAGATTAAAAACACCCGAGCAAACACTTCACTAACAGGGAAAAGTTTCTGATAACAGTTGAAATAGTTAAAATTGAGCATAGTAACGAGGATAGGAACAAACGAAAATATTATTTTTTTAACTTTTGAACAACAAAATCTGGTTAGATAAGCATAAATATACAGTCCAAGATTGATATTCAAGAAATGCAATCTGTTGATTCTCAGAAAAGTCTTGAGAAATTAGTTCTCAACTATAGGAACGCACTAACTAGATAAACCAGCAAATGAAAAATAGGAGTGCTTGAGAGAAAGAAGACATCTGAAGAGCTTAAGAAGGTAAGAAAGAATTGAGTTCAGAAAGCAAGCAGTCCCTGGTTTCACAAATTCTAATTCTCATTTTGTGTAGAGCTTTTCTTGTAGAGGTTGTTATTTTCCTCAACAGGTGACTCAACATTGCCAAAACTTCTAAGTTCGTTTGACTTTAGCTCATTGTCCCGGTTGTTGTAGCTGACTTTTGCGTGCTCGTACATAGCCAGCCACTTTTCGCTGTACTTGAGTCTGAAGAGTTCTATAACAGAAAACAAGAATGGTCCATTTACAGCATACTTTTGCGCCAAAAAACTTGAGAGAGCAAAATACAAATTAAGAATGAGACCAGAAAGACGTCAAAACTTTGTGCAAAACTCAAAACGTCTCCAGAAAATTCTAACGCATCTTCACCCTTCAATTGATTTTTTTCGACCTGGATTGTAGACCCTTCGTGCAGGTGCTTCACATCTTGCTGAATCTGAACAAAACAATCGGACATCGTTTTTTGAACCACTATCATTTTGACAAGGAAACCGCTATTCAAGAAAACCGGATATTTAAAAGAAACAATTCAAAAATATTTTCAAGTGCAAGATCTTTACGCACTGACCATTATCTTAAGCTGATATTCATGGTTCTGCAGCTCATTGTAATTTCTATTAGCAAGTGAGCCGATTGACGCTTTCAGGTGCTTCACCGCCTTGTTCAAGTCAGCGACGGTGTCCCGCAATTCGGACTGGACCGTGACACTGTAATTCACTGCCTCCAGCAGCTTACTGTAAAGTTCATTTCCCTCTAGACCTTCTGTTGACACGTTGGTCTTACGTGACTTGCGGGGAATCCCTGGTGTTGATGTCTTAATAGAAATGTAGCAGGGTTGGCTGTTGGTCTAAAGAAGGGCTTTCCTTAATGGCAGCATAGATTAGAAAACAAGAATATGAGGGCGAACACTTTTACCTGTCGAACAATAGAGACTGGCTCTATCTCCTCCTCTTCATCTATCATCAGATCATTGTCACCCAAAACTCTTTGGAGATCTTCAACGCAGAGGTCCGGCCTTGAGGTGTGAACAGCATTACTCAAATCAGGGTTCAAAATTGTTGTGTTGTTTGCGTCGCTCGGCAAACACTGACTGAAGTTCAGTCTTTAAGAAACCAAGCAAAGCGCAGAGGAAGGGCCCGGTATCAATTGGTTGCGTGGTTCCAGTACTGTAAGGTTAGGGTCAGTACTGATCTGGAACGAAAACTCATCACTTGCCTGACTATCGTTTCTTTGGGATATTAGATATTTTTGCTCCACTACATCACAAAATCCCTTGTGGCCGACAGCGTTGACGAGAGCTGATCATATATAGGAGCCTGTTCTGGGGTTTTCTTGACGTGTCAGACATCAATTGTGTCTCTACCCTTTAAAATACCGAAACCTTCCATATATATATATATATATATATATATATATTTATATATATATTGACAAATTACAGAAAACAAATCAAGACATTATTTTCAATAAAGGTCATAAATAAAGTAAACTGCCTTGATTTTTACACGCTGCTCGTCGTTCATTCCCAATGCATTAGTGAAGTTTCAAATTTACAACTAAGGTTGACTTGTTATCGAACTTTAAGAACCAGAAGCGATTTTTCAGGAAGGCTAGGTTCCGGTCATCAATGGCTTTTGCAACTTCTTTATCTTCTAACTCAACCCTCTTGTGTCACGCAGATGGGGCCCAAATCCCTAGAAAACAGCTGGTAGATAGAATCCACAACCGTTGCAGCTTCGACACTTCGGTAAAAACTGATAAAAAACTTTCAAAATTTTTCCTAATCATAATTTTTCGTGAAACGCTGTCAGAAAACCTAAAAATTTACCTCAAGTTATAGTATCAATCGCAGCGAGACCTCACTAATTAGAGCGGTCTCAAAAACATCTCAAACCGTATTTGTAGCTGCCTATTTCGACAACTCAGTCACACAGGAGTGAGGAAGGTATAATGGTAAAAACCCGACAAAAATAGATACAGTTGCCGTATGGTCCATTGTTAATAATTCAGATTACCGGAAAATAGCCGCGATAGACGCTTGCGGCCTTCCATCAAACAACTAAAACATGAGACAGACAGATTGACCACCAGTCCTTCAATAGACCACTACACTTTTCAGTTAGATTCGGACTGTCATTTTTACGAGACACATACGCTCCATAAGGAAAAAGCCCTGAAAGAACTTGAAGCATGATGGGCTCATATGGCACGGATAACTCATCACAGAAATATTTCACAAGGATCAGCAAATGTATTTTGTCAAAATCGGGGTTTATTTTCAACGGAATCGGAATAGATCCGAAAAATCACATGTATGTACCACCTGGAATGAGCACCAGGTATGTACCTGATAATAGATTGCTAAGAACTATTCGAAATTAGACCGAAATAAGGCTCAAATTAGACTGGACTAGAAACGTCAGTTAGCAGACAGGATAAGCCAACTCATGTTAAAAATTGAGCTTCTTACGTGCTCTCAAAAAAAATTTATTAGAGAAAGAGCGTCAGGCATACCTCTTTTTTCGGGGGTACGGTACTTGAAATCCAGAATTCTGACCAAAGTATAAATCGGATTGGGAGGGGACATAGCTCATTCAATTGCCCGTGAAATAAAGTTTAAAACTGTATATTTGACATCTTATTTGGACCAGTTTTTCGCGAATTAAAGACCAGCGAGCTATGACCCCCGACCACAATTTATAACTCATTACGCTTTTAACCCATATTTATAACCCGGTTATAAAGGGTTACAAAGATAAAGGGTGATATAAAAAGTGATATAAACAGTGATATGAACAGTTATAGTTGGCTAATTATAACTAGTTTTACTAGCACTAACAGAGGGCAACATTGGCTCTTGAGTAAGTTTATATTGAGGGACATCTGTACTTTGCACTGGCTGATTTGTACTTTGCACCATAATAGGGTCCACTGGGTGCCGCACCACGGGACCTCGGGCTATCATGGGAACCCTCACAGTAGCACCCTTTTTGACAATTTTGCATCGGTTAAAGTTCGACATTTGGCTGATCTAAAAAAAAGTACATAAATTTGATTTCGGCTATTTTAGGGGCTGAAACGGCTGAAAAATGGCTCAAAATGGCCCAGAACACCTGAAATACCCTCAATAGACCCTCCCGGGGTGCTAATAAACACCCAATAATCAATTTGGTATGCCCCCGGCATCATTTTCTAGCACCCCGGGAAAGTGGCCCAAAAGTAATGCCAAAATTGTGGCACGTTGCGAAATTTTTTTGAATTCGAAAATTTCACTCGAAAATTTTTGAAAAGTTGGTTTTGACTTGGGAATCAACTTGCAAGTGTTACCCAAGTCTTGGCCAAGACTTGTCAGACTTGTAAGACTTTTTTTGAGACTTGCCCAATACTGGAAAATGAAATAAGACTTGGATTTAGACTTGCCTGCTACTGATATAGACTTGGAGTTCGGTACGGGTAGAAGTTATTATTATTATAGAAACCGAAATTCTGAAAAAAAAACAAAAAGAAAGGTTTCAAATTCAAGAATGGTGTTGATTGCATCTTTTGTCTTGAACCAAATGCATTGAAAACTTTTTTTAAAACGAAACATACCAAATTTGTCTTACGTATGTGTTTGTTTGCATCTTGTCAACATCTTGGTCATTTGTTGTCTCGAGGGACAGTGCTGGAGTGTATCCCCACCTTTCTGATAAAAACAGCAGTTGGATACAAACTGTTGAGATATCAAAAATTAGAATAAATGCTTCTGTTTCGAGTGCAACTAAAAAGAAAATTGTCTAAAATTGATCCTGTGCTAGAGTTACTGCACGTGTACTAAAAAAATAACATCAAAACACCGTCAAAAAATAAAATTTATCAAAACTTCATATAGGAATCTCAAATTTTTCCTTGCATTAACATTCGGTGGTTTGCTGGTTAATGTAGCTCATTTTTATTGTCGACTAATTTTCGGTGAATTTTTTAGCGTTTTTTTTTTCATTGGTGGTTGACACAAGTCAAGTGAATAACGATACCTTCGATTAATCCCAAAAATTGCTAGCGGGCAAAAATAATAACTCCTCAGATGCCCGTGCTCTGTTGGAAGAGTAAGCTCGATATAGTCCATTGCTATTGTTAATTAGGCAATCTAAGGGATATCGATTTCTAGATGCAAAAACAATTTTAATTTTTTTGTTAATTGGCTTCAACACCATAATAGATTACCCGTACCATACCTAAAGATTATATTCTGAATCAGGCCTGATTCAGAATATAATCAGAGAAAGTCCTAGGCCTGATGCAGAGTCTGATCAGGTCAAATACAAGGCTGCTAAGAGAACACTCTAGAGTAGCTCTCTTATGATTCTATTGACAGAGAAAACTCAAGACTTGTGGGTCTCTGCCCAGAAAAATTCCACAACTTGGGCCTCTCTGCCAAGAGAAGGTTAAAGTCCTGGGTCACTCTGAAAAAAGTAGAACCAAGAATTGGTGACCTCTTGGCAGACGAGACGCAAGACTTCGGATGTCGCTAGGCAGAACTGTTCCAAGATTCGATCTTTCCTGGAAAAAGGGTTAGAATGGTGCTTTTTTTCCAGATTCATGGGCATTTTTCGCTTAAGTTTGAGTACCCTCAAATATAAATAAAGCACCGATGGCACCATTTATGATTACGAAAATTATCAAAAATAATTTCTTGACTCTTTTTGAGTTATTGTCACGTTTTCAACACCTATGAGCTCCTTAAGAACAGTAATTCAGTACTCACTATAGAAGAAAAGTGAAGAGCTTTTGCTGAAAAAAAAACTATCACAATACGAAACATTCCCAAAAAATACATAACACAACATTCAGAAGCAAAAAACAAAAACATACTAACAAGCACGCTAACTCGCACACGCAATGAGTAGCATTTCTTGAATTTGAGAAGAAAAACTTAATTTAAGGTAAATTTTTGAAATAACATTAATGACATTAACTGAGAACGATATCATTATTGAGATACTAATTTAGACAAAAAGCTGTGATTCTCTTTCTATCTTAGGAACCAATTGAAACTCAGCTCAAAAAACCCAACCGTTCTTACATTTTAGATAAAACCAAGGGAAGAAGATATGCGACAAAAAATCTTTGCTGAATTCTGAAATGCACAAAAAATTTCAAATATTACTTTTTTTCTGGAAACTAGAGCAGAGTTAATTTAAATGACCGCAAATCAATTACACTAACACTTCTTAATTTTCTTATAAATTTCGGGATCTAATAACCAGCTGTGTAAGTGTAATGATTTAATCAGTTAAAATTTTATGTTGTCCACTCAAACCGCGAATGTTTCGTTTTTTTAATACAAATTACATTTAATCTGTTTTTGAGACATAATACGTAAGCCTGGGTCTTATTTGATAAAAACACTACGTAAGCCTGGGTCTTATTTGGTCTTATTTGGTTAGAGTTTTTTCATCTCTAACGGGGATATTTCATAACGCAAACCGAGGAAACGATTTCTAAGACTTGGCAGAGAAATCTAAGACTTGGATTTTCTCTAACCAGAGTGGCGCCAAAACGCGTAACTGAATACCAAATGTCGGGGCGTTTCCCTCATTAAATGAAGAACATCGAGTCTTCGTGATGTCAGCCTTAACTCTGTCCAGAGAAACCCAAGACTTGGGTTCTGCTCTGCCCAGAAAACCCAAATTTTGGCCTCTCTCTGACCAGAGAGGTCATAAGTCTTGGCTCCGCTACCCAAGTCTTGACATCTCTCTGCCAAGACTTGGCCTCTGGAAGTTCTTTGAATCAGTCCTGATAGGCTGTGGGGGTTCAGTACGGGTACTGTCAACACCTTGTTTGGTAAGTACAGTACTAATGGCTCAATACACCCTCTGCCGTGGATATGGAATAATCTCCGCCGTGTATTAACATCGTCAAGCGGGTTGTAAAAATCTTTACCTAAACGGTTGAATAACAACTTTTTATACACCAGTTGCTAAAATGTCATCAAAACTAAATATTTTAGTGTTTGCGGAGGTGTCTTGTTGCAGTTGAATGTAATTTTGACCCATGCTAGCTGTGTCTGGAACCCTAAAAAGAAAAAGTTTGCCTGGGATAAAGGTAAACTGGCTGTCAATGCTGGTAAGTTTCTTCAAACCGAGTTAACGCAAAATTCTTTCTTTCATTTTAATTTGAGACCACTTTGTTGTAAAAAGTCGGTTTAAGCCAGGACAGTCAGCCCTCCATTTCATCATTCCATAAATATAAAAGCTTCCCTGTGAAGATTTCCAGGAGATTATCGATTATTCTTTTACGATGTCAAGTAGGATTTTTAGTAATCATAGTAAGTGATAAATGATTTGTAGTCATGTAGGGATAAAAATTTCAGACCGATTAGCAAAGTGCTTCAACAATTCTGTAATTGGACTTTGATAACGAGAATGAGCAGTCTTCTCCAAAATGAATTGAAAAAAAAGAAGTAGTTTGTTTGTAGCCTTACTAGATAATAGATGATATTTATGGTTTCCTGCTGTCCCGGGTTGCCCACTAGAAACCTTTCTTGGCAACCGTATTCAAGCCATATATTGAGTTTATGTTAACTTGGCAAACGAGCTTGAAAGAACCACGGAGCCATTTAAAAACCATGAAGGAAAATTTTTTGGCTCCGTGTAAGAACCATTTAAGAACCATGAATGGATCATGTAAGAATCAAGTATGGACCATGTAAGAGCCATATTAGAACCATATTTTGACCACATAAAAACCAAGTAAGAATCTTATATGGTACTATTATACCATAAGTCGTCTAAAGCGCTTAATGCAGGATACCATATAAATCTCATATAAAGAAATCTTCACAACCACATCAAAATCATATGTGAAATTTTGTATGGCCTTGCATGGAACCATATATGGTTCTTTGATATGGTTCCCAAGAGCGGTCAAACAGGGTCATTTCCCGCTGTTTAAAATTTGAAAATAAGAAACTTGTCCACAGTGAGCATATTAAATCTCCGCAGTGAAAACAGTAAAAAAGATTATCGTTTTTGGTCCTTATAGAAATCAAAATGGTTAGTCCAAAATTTTGAGAAACACTTTCACAACAATTATTGGAAAAAAAATCTGTGTTTTTCAGGAAAAAGAAGTCACATTTTTTTCGTGAAATAGAGTGAGATTTGGAGTAACGCCCTCATGGCCGATTCCTATATAGAGCGGTAAGGAGAAATTTATCAACAAATTTTTCGCAAACATTTTTTTACTTCTGGGAAAAGGCCAATGAGAATGAGGCCAACCAAGCGTTTTGCTTTCCATGCCAAAATGAAAAAAAAACGGAATAAAAAATACAAACTTTTGTTGGCTTTTCGTATTTCAGCAAACCTGGCGAAAATCATTGACAATGATAAAAAAACACTAAGCAAATTGCCATTCCTTGTCACCAATCTCGGCAGCTAATTTTCATCAAAAGATTAGAATAGAGTCAGCGACGATATCACATCCTTAGCTTCAGTCACAGTTTTCCCTAGTTTTTGCGCTTTGTAATTTGCAAAAACATGTGACCTTTACATCAAAATTTGAGGCTATCGGATGTTTCTCTGATCTTAATACATGTGCTGATAATACATGCGTAAATCAGCGCCGAGCCCAGAATATACATTTGAGCAATTGTGCTTTTTGCATTTTTTCCAATGTAATTATACTAAAAGGTTGCAAATAGAACAACTTGTTGTCTATGCCTATGAACTAATCGTTTTCTACCTCTGATATATGTAAATGCCTGTAAATCCCTTAATTTTTCTTTTTCATGGATACAGTAACCTGACCACAAACTTTTTTTAAGCTGATATCTAGCCTTTTCCAGATACATTTTCTTAGGTGACATCTAGTTGAAATTTATCTGTCCACTTAGTAGTCTTGGTTTTCAAACAAGTTCACAAGACTTTTGATGGACTTTCAGGCTTGACAAACGAAATTTCAATTTCATATTCAGTTTTTTTAATGCTGCCTTTTTTTGGGAGAAGATTAAGTTCCTACTCAAGGTAGCATTCTAAAAGGATGAAAACAGTTACCAGTAGTGTTCTTGAACAACAGCCTTTAAAAACTAATCTTCATTTTAAACAGATAAACAATGAGCAACAAAAAACGAAGCTTCTTATTCCACTGTGAGCATCCGACAGTGGCAGGAAACAAAAATTCTTATTAGGGTGACAAATCTAAACTGGGTACCTAAAATTGTATTGCAGCAGATCTTCCTGAAGCCGAAACAGGATTGAAAAGTACAAAAAACTGCTCGGATAGATATTGGTGGTCATTTTGCACTCTAATATTAAATTTTCTGTAGATTACTTCGAATTGTCTGCTTTCATCATTGCTGATATGAATTAAAAAGAAATAGTAAATTTCGATAAGATGCTATACCTGACGTTCTAGTCTTATGGTTCGAGAAAAAGCAGCTATTAAGGAACAGAGATCTGATGAAAATTGTATTATCGAGCCTCGAAACTCTTCTGCAACAATGTTGCCACACCGACCGTCTGAAGCAGCTCTCAACACGAGAAAATATATAGCCAAATTTTTCTTAGGCATGATGACTGTTGTAGTGTTTTTTCTCAGAGTTTAGGCGTTCTGCAGCAGAATTGTTCTAAGATCACAGAGCAGCATCTAGAGAGAGACCTAGAAGAGAGAAGTTTGTCTTAATTTGATTTTTTAGAAAGTTTGATGTTTCACTCAAAATTAGTTCACATCCGTAGAATATTTTGCAACATATTTGAAGAGAGTCGAAACAGAATTTCAATGAACTCAGCCAACTCTCAAGATACCTTTCAAACTCCACAATCAATGTGGTTTCAGATTACAGCAAAAACTAACGGAAACCTTGTTGGATCGAGAGCCGACTATTACACATTGGTTGACTTGATTTTGCAGAGGACTACTGCCGAGGAGTGTTAATACAATTCTTGGATTAATCTTTTTTGCGATATTGCTCTTTTACTATGACACTAATTTTATACCACTACATCTTTGCGGTTGCGCTTATCTGTCATTGATTAGCCAACCAGGTTCCAGATTAAGACCTTCGACTTATGAAAAGACCAAGTTGGACCGAAGTGTGGTATGAAAAGACCATTTCTCTTTGCTCGGTGCTTTTATAAATATATTTAAAAAATGAACTTAAGAAACAAACGAACTAAATTATAACACACAAAGCTCACTGGCAATGAAAAGTCGATCGTTAGTGCTTTGTTTATTAGTTGAGTTATAATCCCTCAAAAAAGCAACCTCGACTCATGAAAAGACCATTGAAAAACCATGCTCGACCTTAATTTGTTATGAAAAAATCTTATCTCGACAAGGAAAAGACTTTACCTTGGTTTTATATAGGAGCTGGGCCGTGTATTTATAGTCAATATCGTACCCCACACTATAATTATAAAGAGTTTTCATAAGTCGAGGTCTAAACCAGAGCACATCGAAGAGACCAGACCAAGTCGCGATAAAGTACTTTTAACACAGTTTTTATTGAATCAGTATACCATGAACTATGAGGCATAGTCAAAGAACATAACAAATAGTTAGTTATTAGTTAATCTTATTAGTTTTTAAAACCAAACCGATGATCTCATTAGCGGGCGGTGATACTTATGAGTAGCAACAAAGTGCTTAAAGTTATATCAACGGGAGATATCTCCCATTTTAGCATGCTCATCATAATCGGCAATGAACAATGTTCAAAAGAAATTTTTCCTCAACATTTTCTTTCTTTTAAGGTAAATTCATGCACCACTCACCTCTTTTACTACTAAACACTCTATTTTTACTTTTCGAACTGCGCCTCATTAACCATTAAGACTCTGGACTACTGTTTTCAAGCACGGTTTTTAAAAAAAAAATTAACGATGATCCAAAATCGGATTAGCAATTTTCATCGGGGTTTCTGAGATTTGTATCCGAAATTCAATTTTTCGAAAATTACAGTCCTTTGCAACCAATTAACCCATTTAGGTGACTTCACAATGCCATCAAACGACGAGGGCAAAACGAGTCAGGCAGGAGGAGATATCAAATGTATTTACTACTATCACGAGTATGAGAAGACACCCAGCAAAGCCTACACAGATCAACATGCTCTAATTCGACTGAAGAACGATTTTGATTTTACGGACACAGTTGAATACATTGAGGCTTGTAGAAATTTGCCCGGAGAAATGCCTGCACATGATACTGTACTCCGATCTGTTGGAATGGGTCAGTGGATTAAAGACAGAGAAGTTGATTCATGCACAAAGCTCAGGGTTTGAGATTTCACTATCAGCTTTAAAAAAGTATTCGGTCTGAAACAGGAGTGATACGAGTGAAAAAGGATTTATTCTCTTTCAGCCATCAGCCGGTTTCAGACCCCCTACTGTTGTTCATTGAGTGTTCTTTTAGCAAGTTATTTGTGGGGTTTATGTGTTTATAAGACTTCAGATGTCTAACATGTTCATAGAGGCGAAACACAAAAACACGGACGTGATGCATAATCTCTTAAGATTCGCACCACACTGTTGCACGATTATACATATTCACCTTACTGGTACTACTTTTTCATATTAACTGTCTTTTTCAAGACTCTTAACACAATTGACCCAAAAGAAATATGAATATGCATTTTTAGATATTAGAACAAACTTCTTCATCACTTCATAATTAGCATACCAAGCTCCGTAGTGCCGTTGATAGTATTTTTCTCCGAACTAAGTTAATCAGAGCATACCGAAAAGAAAAAAATATTTGTAACAAAAAAGTCTCATGACAGACTATTCAGTTATCCACTAACATTCTTTTGATTATGAATTTTAAAAAACTATAATTATATTAATCAAACTTGTGTTCTTACTGATACCAAAAACTTTGAATGCTCCTATGTCCTTGTTCAAAAGCAGACGCTCACGTTGGGAAACAACGAAATGGTTTATTGTTCCGATCTCACTTGCGGGGGTGAGGAACAATATACTCAAATGAGTTTTTTTGTCCAGTCATTTTTGGACGATCGATCGGAAGGAAATTACGAGTCGTATAAATGAAAGCTCTTGCAGCCCAGAATTTGGAATTAAATAAAAACATGAATTACGTTTTTTGAGGAATTATCGAGTTTTAAACTTTTATGTGAACACGTGATATTTGGCATGATTTTAATCACTCTTATGGTTTTTTCCTCAATTTAAGATTTTTCTATCAAATGTTAAATAAAAAAAAAAAATTTACGCCACAAACTGAGACAATTTTATGTTACTAATAGACAAAATTTAAAAGCAAGGTCACAATAGTCACTTTTCATATAAAAAATTTCATTGATGACGAATATCGTTTAGAACCAAATGGGGCACCATAAACAAAAATTTTGTTTTCAAGGAATTCCTCGTGTTTTTTATGACTTCGACTCCGAGTTTTCGTAATTTCTTTAAGAGTTTTTGATTTATTTGAGACTTTTATACATTTCTAAGGCAGAGACTCAGTGACTAAAAGTGCTGTAGGCTTCCTAACGGGCATTAGTTGAACCAATCTAATGTTTTGAATGCACAGCTAATGGCTGTTAAGACTTTAAATTAATAAATTAAAAAAAAACTGTTTCGTGAGCATTAACTGATCGTAATTTTTCTCAAATTTCCGTTAACTTTTAGCTCATTCCCACCAATGACAGAACCTCGCTAATTTCTACTGCTACCAAAAAAAAATCTGGAAAACGGTTTTATCTTTGCGCTATAGATTTTTTTATTTTGATGACACCATTTCTATTTTTCAGAAATTATTTTGGATAATTTTAATTTCTCATAATCTTGGTTCCTTTCGAAAATGACTTTCAATAGATGTAGACTGCAGAGAAAGACCTATTAATTCAATGGCGTCGAGATTTTCTTTTCTTACTTTACTTGTGAACTTTTGATATTAGCCTTTTTGTCGTTTTCATAGTCATAAGCTTTAATGTCATAACTTTTTGATGATGACTTATGATCGATAGATATCTTTCCCTTCCCTTCGAGGCGTATTTTATAGTTTAAGTTTATTTTAACCGAATTACTGTGAGCTCATGATTTTATTGGTTTCAATAATTTTTCGTAACTTTTTGAGTTTTTCTGCTGCTTTGGTCCGGTTTTATTCCGGTTCTAGGGCTAAGTCTAAGTAAAAGCATATCTTGTTGGTTTCTTAAGTACCTTTAAGTACTTTTATCAGAAATTTTTATTGAAAAACTTTTGGTTTCCAAGAATTTTGAAGTTGTGTGGTTTAAAAAATGTTGATGAATTTGTGATCTCGACTCCCGGATTTAGAATTTTATTTTGCGTTTTTGACTTTTTTGAGTTTTTTTAAATAAATTTCTGCAGGACAGAATCAAAGACTGAAAGTGCGATAGGCTTCCTAAAGAGAAATAATTGAATCTATCTAGTGTTTTCAGTGCACAGCTAATGGCTGTTAAGACTCTAAATCAGTAAACTTTCAAAAAAAAAAATGTTTTTTGAACATTAACTGATCGTAAACTTTCTAAATTTTCTGAAATCTTGTAGGTCAGTAGCACCGATGACAAAATCCCTATTCGTTCTACTGATACAAAAAATTATCTGGAAAGCGGTTTTAGCTTCCAAATATAGATTTTTTTAAATGATTTTGATGCCATCAGTTTTCTTAATTTTTTTGGGATATTTTTTCATAGTTTTGGTTCCCTTCGAAATTGGCGTTAACAGGACTTTCAACAGATATAGTTTGCAGGGAAAAATGAAATGCATGAACTTAATGGCTTCGACACTTTCTTGTTGTACCTTTTAGTAGCTTTATCAGGTACTAATCTGTTGTTTGTAGAATCTATTTTTCCCCTTTTTCCAACAAGTTCTGCCCTTTAGTTTGAGAGGAGAACGAGCTGAAAAAAGTTTGCGGTCGTTGAGACAACAAAAATTTGACAATTATTTGCAGTCAAGCAATCTCAGAAAATCTAGGAGATTTTTTATTAAAAATTATCAGTTGAAGGTTCATAACCCATAAACTTTTATCGTACGTTATGGCTTCAAATTTTTCGAAATTAGATACGCTAGCTTAACACTAAAGCTAGACGTTTTTTTGTAGACAAAGCAAAGTCGCTAGTTTCTGCAGCAACAATAAAATCCCGAGAAACACGGAGACAATATTTCGATTTTGTTGAAAAATCAATTCGGTTTTGCTTATTGTCTTCCATCAGGTACATAGTGTAGAACATAGTTGTTGCAATGGCTGCAGAGAATCCGTAAACAGCTAATTCATCTGGGAATTTTTCACGTGGAATAAAGATTTTTGCGAAATCAGGGAAAAAAGAAAATGTTTTTTTTTTTGAAAAATTCGCAATAAATTTGAAAACTAATTTTTCTTAAGAATTCAATATTTCTTAAGATTTTTTGGCAAAATTCTACCCGTTTTGCGATCCGAGACTCAATGAAAAGGCCATGCTAGACCTATTAAAAGACCACGCTCGACCTTAACTTGCTATGAACAGACCATATCTGGACCATAAAAAGACTTTACCTCGACTTAAGATAAGAGCTGGACTGTGTACTTATAGTCAATAATGGACCCCTCTACTGAAATTATAAATTCTTCTCAAAAGTTGAAGCCTAAACCTGGGAGGCAATGGGAGGGCTGATATCTGACTAGAGAATATTGGAAGGACATCATGAATAAAAAAAATCTCGAAAAAAACGATTCAGTCTCTTTTCCATGTTTTAAATGAGTATCTCAATATTGAAAATATTAGTGTAAATGGAGTTTAACGTTAGTAATTGAATAAAAAAAGAAAACAAAAGAAGAAACACCCATCATTTGTTTTGTTTTCATTGTGTTGTGTTCAGTTTCTTACAAGAAAAATGTCAATTTTTTTTTTAAATTTTCATCGATGATTTTGTCCCTATACTTTTAGCAAATGGATGTAGAAATCGTTGATTGTAATCTGCAGAACACGACCAATGATCCGGATTTGAAATCAGCACAACCTGACCCAAACTCACTTGTATGTTATAAAGCAGATACAACTTGTCACAAAGATGGTAAGAAAAACTTTCCAGAATATGTTATAGCATTCAAACCAGATTACTTTCTAACTGTTTTGCCTTATTTTTCTTTTGAAAAAAATGAATTTTATATGCAATTGTTTGGACTTTTGAACGGAATTCTAAAAAAAAATCAGGAAAAAAAATAACAAAAGAACTAGTTGTTTTAGTTTTTACTAATGTTTTGGTTACTTTTTTTTTTCACTTGGTGATACTTTCCGGGCTGGGGAATGAGCGGAGAAAAAAATGCAAGAATTGAGCGGGATTTGGGCGGAAATTTTAGCAAAATCCGCTCAAAGCCCTTACATTTTTTGACCGGAATAAGCGGATTTTGAGCGGAAAAAACGCAAGGATTGAGCGGAACATGAGCGGTATA
Source organism: Convolutriloba macropyga (assembly GCF_964194025.1). Taxonomy (NCBI): domain Eukaryota; kingdom Metazoa; phylum Xenacoelomorpha; order Acoela; family Convolutidae; genus Convolutriloba; species Convolutriloba macropyga. Next base: position 83,506,569 of record NC_134470.1, on the reverse strand, counting down.
AATTCAAGGAATCAGCGGAATTTGAGCGGAATAAAAAGGCAAGCAATGGGTGGATTTAGAGCGGAATAAAAATGTAAGAAATGATCGGATTTTGAGCAAAACTTTTTTCGCAAGTCACCTAGACCAAATCTCTACCCATGTTGATGGACTCGTGACGCAGACCATTTTTGAGCGCATACAGGGGTTACTATGCGTTCAAAAAATACACGAGCAGGTTCTGTTAAACAAACGAGCAAACAATTTTGTCATATGCGAGCTAAAGTCTGAAGCAGACACTTTTTTTAAACATTTTTTGCACCAATGGCCTCCGCCACACAAACCGTAGGTAAACAAAAACGATTATTAGAGAGCAATAAATTACTTAAAACGAGTGTTTAAGCTATTTTGAGCTATTTCGCGAGCTCTCTTTACTGTCCAAGACCACAAGAAAAACTGTGAGAATTTTTCTTGCAGCCCAAGAAAAAAACCGAGGCTATTTTTCTTATAGGACACTCATTTTAAATCCTTAAAAGGAACCCCGGATAGGTCAAGATGAAAAAAAACATCACAAAAGCACTTTGAAATAGGTCACATTTAATCCACAGCACACTGGAGAAGGTCCCAAAAGGCAAAAAGGAAGGGGATGGACATTTAACAAGAAACCGACTTTTCTTTGAAAATGCAAAACTTGGCTTTACCTATCACTAATCGTAAATTTCTCCAAATCACAACCAACCTAAGCCTAGCGAAGGTGTGTTTTTATCATTTTGACCTGCATAAGCCTAAGGGTAAAGAAAAAAGAAGAAATTTTACATAAAAAAATGAATGTTTTGTGTTTCCGAACTTCACAATCATATGGTAGCACTTTTTGAAGTAAGGACCTAAAATCAAAACTTTATCGTCTATAACCATTCTGATGGATAGGAGAATTAATAAGAACTTTTGAAAAACGGATTTGGTTGGTTCTAAATGTCTCTAGTTATTTGTCGGAAAGTTGTGTTTTAAGTCAAAATCTTGCAAGAAACTTGCCAGATTTTTGCAAGATTTCACATTCAAATGGCGTTTACAAAAAAGTCAATTAGATTTACTTCCGCTGATCAAACATTCCGATATCAGCCATTTCATTTAGTTTTCAATTAATTTTAGCTACCAAAAGTAAACAAATATTTTTTCCAGAACTCAAAAACTTGCAAGATTTTTGCAAGATTTTGAATCCGGGCTAAAAATTTCTAAAAAAGTTTTACTCTAATTCATTTTTTTGCTTTGATTGATATCTTGTAAGATTTCAAACCCAGGTTGAGGTCCTCGATCAAAAGACCTTATAACGTTTTTGCCTATGACAATACCCAGCAGACCAATAATGCTTATGACCTAGGCCTTGCCTCGTTCTAATTTTTGGTGCCTTCACGTGCTCATACAAAAACGCTTATGAAAAGACCCGTCCAGACCAAAATGCGATAGGATAAAGAGTTGGGCTCCTTCAATTTATGAAAAGACTCAGAAAGAGCAAACAATTTCATGATCCGGACTTTGGCTCGTTCAAGTAGTGAAGAGAATCAGGTAGACCAAAAACAACTTATGGTCCATACTTTGCCTCGTTCTTTCCTTTGTGCCCTTTTGGGGACCTTCTCCCATGTGCTGTAGGTTAAATGTGACTTGATGAATGCGCTATAAAGAGAGCCTCGATTTATTCTTGGGCTGCGAGAAAAATTTTCACTATTTTTCTTGTGATCTCGGACAGTAAAGATCCTAGTGATGAGTGTGAAAACTTGCAAGAATCATGCTTGTTTTGAATCAACTTGCAAGACTCTTGCAAGTTGTCACTCATCATTAGGATCTTTACTCTCCGGGACCACAAGAAAAATTCTGAGAATTTATCTGGCAGCCCAAGAATAAATCGAGGCTCTTTTTTATTGCACCTTCATTAAGTCACATTCAATCTACAGAACATGGGAGAAGGTCCTCAAAAGGCCACAAAGGAATGAACGAGGCAAAGTATGGATCATAAGTTGTTTTTGGTCTACCTGATTCTTTTCACTGCTTGAACGAGCCAATGTCTGGATCATGAGATTGTTTAGTCTTTCTTAGTCTTTTCATAAAGTGAACGAGCCAAAGTCTGTATCATGTCGCATTTTGGTCCGGACGGGTCTTTTCATAAGCGTTTTTGTACGAGCACGTGAACGCACCGAAAGTTAGAACTAGGCAATTTCTGCATCATAAGCATTATTGGCCTGCTTGGGTACTGTCATTGGCAAAAATTTTGTAAGGACTTTTGACCGAGGACCTCAACCTGGGTTTGGTTTCGAGACCTCAAGATTTGTAATTGTTCCTACATTTCTCTGCTCCTAGACTTTCAGTACGAAAACTTTTTTTAGATTTTAAACTTTTTTGAGACAGTAATCCTTTCGTACCCAATAACATCGAGCGCTGTCTTTTCACACCCATTATGGACCGAGTACGGTCTGGTCAGAAGTCGAGACTTTGTGCTGGAATACCACTTTTGTTTATATTGACGAACTTACAACTCCGTATATGGATATTTCTTCATTTTAAGGGGTTCAATATTTGTGCTCAAAGCTTACATTTTCTGTTACTGTTGAAATCCGCTCACTTCTTGCATTTTTATTCCGCCATTGAAAATCCGCTCATTACTTACGTTTTTTCCCGTTAGAATTCCGCTAATTTCTGGCATCTTTTTTCAACAACTCCGCCCATTCCGGTCGAATTCCGCTCATTCAGGTTGTCTGTTTCATTTTTTGAGCGGAATTTGATCGGACTCCTCGACTTGAGTTACTACAAAGTTTTTCGCGGCTGGTTGCAATAAAAAAGAAATTAATAATGAGTTACTTTCTTTTGATCAGCTGCAACTATCACTTAGTTCTCTTACAATTCATTGTCATTTAAACCAGATTTACTACAAATCAGAATGTGTAACGTGTACGGGAAAGTTTTGTACGATTAATAGCAGTATTTATCAGTGAGAATAAGATAATCGCTCAAAAAAAAAAATCCGCAAAATTTACCACTAAAATTTGTCAGTGATTTATTGGTGTCACCCAGGTTGAGGTCAAGACCAAAGTGGCTTCTGATCAGACCGTCCCAGACAAAAGTGGCCTCTGATCAGGCAAGTTCCAGACTATTGTCCAGACAAAAGTGCGATTGAAGCCTTTTCCAGACCATGTAATTCGAGCGCACCGAGAACATGTGTACGCTCGAATATGGTCTGATCAGAGCTCAATTCGGTCTGGCCAGACTTGGGAGTAGCTGTATGACTTGCCTTTTTAGCGGTGAAAACTTCTTCCACCTCTTCCATCGCATAAACTGTGCTAAAAACCGCAACTTTTACAACCATTCAACGCATTCATTCAAACTCTTATATTTTTGAGCCATTGTAAGCGTTCACACCTCGACTCGGGTAGTTGTAAAAATATATTGACAATATTCAACACAATTATTCATAAGTGAAAAGCTGTATTGATACTACTACGATAAATATTGGTATATTTATTTAGAAATAATTAAAATCTATTTCTCCTTATCAGGTGATGTGGGGGGACCAACTTACTTGTTCCAAAAAGGGAGTTATCTTCCCACTTGTGTTTACTCTATCTTCTATTGGTATGAACAAGGCAAGGAAGGTTGTTCACATGGAGGATTGTCTGTTCACGGAAAACTTTCCTTCTTTAACCAGAATCTGAGGTCATTCAGTTACTTGGATCTTGGGACTATGGATCGCAAGCGTTGTGGGGGAAATGTAAGCAAAATCTAAAGTCTGAATAATTTTTGAAAAAAAAATTATTCTTATTTTCAAGGTAACAAAAAATTCTAAATAAATATCAAGGTTTCAAGGCAAGAGAAATTTCGTTCGCACAGTTTTACTTTTGGACACATTCATTGATTAATACCCAGGTTGAGGTGCCAGACCGAAAATCGATATGTCCAGACCGTCTCAGACGGAAAGTGCCTATGTCCAGACCATCCCAGACGGAAAGTGCCTATGTCCAGACATTCGTTCGCGCAAAATTTTTCGTGCGTGCATCGTGCGTTCAAAAGTCCTCATGTCCAGACTTTCGTGCGTTCAAAATTGACTATTTCCAGATTTTCGTGCGTTCCAAAGGAAAGCTCGTGCGCTCCAAAATTGATAATTTGTGCGTTTATGTTCAGACTATCGTGCGTTCAAAAGGCCTTATGGCCAGACTTTCGTGCTTTCAAAATTGCCTATGTCCAGAGTTTCGTGCGTTCCAAAGGAAAGCTCGTGCGCTCCAAAATTGATAATTTGTGCGTTTATGTCCAGACTATCGTGCGTTCAAAAGACCTTATTTCCAGACTTTCGTGCGTTCAAAATAGCCTATGTCCAGAATTTCGTGCGTTCCAAAGGAAAGTTCGTGCGCTCCAAAATTGATTATTTGTGCGTTCATGTCCTGACTTTCGTGTGTTCAAAAGACCTTATGTGAAGACTTTCGTGCGTTAAAAAGACCTTATGTCCAGACTTTCGTGCGTTCATAATTGCCTATGTCCAAACTTTCGTGCGTTCCAAAGGAAAATTCGTGCGCTCCAAAATTGATTATTTGTGCGTTCAAGTCCAGACTATGGTGCGTTTAAAAGACCTTATGTCTAGACTTTCGTCCGTTCAATTGTGCCTATGTCCAGACTTTCGTGCGTTCCAAAGGAAAATTTGTGCGCTCCAAAATTGATTTTTTGTGCGTTCATGTCCTGACTTTCGTGCGTTCAAAAGACCTTTTGTGAGGACTTTCGTGCGTTCAAAAGACCTTATTTCCAGATTTTCGTGCGTTCAAAATTACCTATGTCCAGACTTTCGTGCGTTCCAAAGGAAATTTCGTGCGCTCCAAAAATGATTATTTGTGCGTTCATGTCCCGACTTTCTTGTGTTCAAAAGACCTTATGTGAAGAATTTCGTGCGTTCAAAAGAGCTTATGTCCAGACTTTCGTGCGTTCAAAATTGCCTATGTCCAGACTTTCGTGCGTTCCAAAGGAAAATTTGTGCGCTCCAAAATTGATTATCTGTGCGTTCATGTCCTGACTTTCGTGCGTTCAAAAGACCTTATGTGAGGACTTTCGTGCGTTCAAAAGACTTTATGTCCAGACTTTCGTGCGTTCAAAATTGTCTATGTCTAGACTTTCGTGCGTTCCAAAAGAAAATTCGTGCGCTCCAAAATTGATTATTTGTGCGTTCAAGTCCAGACTATCGTGCGTTTAAAAGACTTTATGTCCAGACTTTCGTCCGTTCAATTTTGACTATGTCCAGACTTTCGTGCGTTCCAAAGGAAAATTTGTGCGCTCCAAAATTGATTATTTGTGCGTTCATGTCCTGACTTTCGTGCGTTCAAAAGACCTTATGTGAGGACTTTCGTGCGTTCAAAAGACTTTATGTCCAGACTTTCGTGCGTTCAAAATTGTCTATGTCTAGACTTTCGTGCGTTCCAAAAGAAAATTCGTGCGCTCCAAAATTGATTATTTGTGGGTTCATGTCCCGACTTTCGTGCGTTCAAAAGACCTTATGTGGAGACTTTCCTGCGTTCAAAAGACCTTATGTCCAGACTCTCGTGCGTTCAAAAGACCTTATGTACAGACTTTCGTGCGTTCAAAATTGCTTATGTCCAGACTTTTGTGCGTTCCAATGGAAAATTCGTGAGCTCCAAAATTTATTTTTTGCGCGCTCATGTCCCGACTTTCGTGCATTCAAAAGATCTTATTTGAAGACTTTCGTGCGTTCAAAATTGCCTACGTCCAGACTTTTGTGTGTTCCAAAAAAAAGTCTTCCACTGCAAAATTGATATTCTGTGCGTTTTTGTCGAGGCTATCCTGCTTTCGAAAGACCTTAATGGGCATCTACAAGCATAAAAGGTTAGTTTTTTAGTATGGACATATGCAACTTTGAACGCACGAAAGTCTGGACATAGGCCATTTTGAACGCACGATAGTCTTCTGATCATGAACGCACGAAAATTTTTTCGTGCGTTCATGATCAGATTATCGTGCGTTCAAAACGGCCTATGTCCGGACTGTCCTGCATTCAAAGTTACCTATGATCAGACTATCGTGCGTTCAAAGTTGCATATGTCCAGACTATCGTGCGTTCAAACTTACATATGTCCAGACTATCGTGCGCTCAAAATTTCTTATGTCCAGACTATCTTGCGTTCAAAATTGCATATTTCCAGACTATCGTGCGTTCAAAATTGCATATGTTTAGACTATCGTGCGTTCAAAATTGCATATGTCCTGACTATCGTGCGTTCAAAATTGCATATATCCAGACTATCGTGCGTTCAAAGTTGCTTATGTCCAGACTATCGTGCGTTCAAAATTGCTTATGTCCAGACTATCGTGCGCTCAAAATTGCATATGTCCAGACTATCGTGCGTTCCAAAGGAAAATTCGTGCGCTCCAAAATTGATTATTTGTGCGTTCAAGTCCAGACTATCGTGCGTTTAAAAGACTTTATGTCCAGACTTTCGTCCGTTCAATTTTGCCTATGTCCAGACTTTCGTGCGTTCCAAAGGAAAATTTGTGCGCTCCGAAATTGATTATTTGTGCGTTCATGTCCTGACTTTCGTGCGTTCAAAAGACCTTTTGTGAGGACTTTCGTGCGTTCAAAAGACTTTATGTCCAGACTTTCGTGCGTTCAAAATTGTCTATGTCCAGACTTTCGTGCGTTCCAAAAGAAAATTCGTGCGCTCCAAAATTGATTATTTGTGGGTTCATGTCCCGACTTTCGTGCGTTCAAAAGACCTTATGTGAAGACTTTCCTGCGTTCAAAAGACCTTATGTCCAGACTTTCGTGCGTTCAAAAGACCTTATGTCCAGACTTTCGTGCGTTCAAAATTGCTTATGTCCAGACTTTTGTGCGTTCCAATGAAAAAATCGTGAGCTCCAAAATTTATTTTTTGTGCGCTCATGTCCCGACTTTCGCGCATTCAAAAGATCTTATGTGAAGACTTTCGTGCGTTCAAAATTGCCTACGTCCAGACTTTTGTGTGTTCCAAAAAAAGTCTTCCACTGCAAAATTGATATTCTGTGCGCTTTTGTCGAGGCTATCCTGCTTTCGAAAGACCTTAATGGGCATCTACAAGCATAAAAGGTTAGTTTTTTAGTATGAACATATGCAACTTTGAACGCACGAAAGTCTGGACATAGGCCATTTTGAACGCACGATAGTCTTCTGATCATGAACGCACGAAAATTTTTTCGTGCGTTCAAAACGGCCTATGTCCGGACTGTCCTGCATTCAAAGTTACCTATGATCAGACTATCGTGCGTTCAAAGTTGCATATGTCCAGACTATCGTGCGTTCAAATTACATATGTCCAGACTATCGTGCACTCAAAGTTGCTTATGTCCAGACTATCTTGCGTTCAAAATTGCATATTTCCAGACTATCGTGCGTTCAAAATTGCATATGTTTAGACTACCGTGCGTTCAAAATTGCATATGTCCTGACTATCGTGCGTTCAAAATTGCATATATCCAGACTATCGTGCGTTCAAAGTTGCTTATGTCCAGACTATCGTGCGTTCAAAATTGCTTATGTCCAGACTATCGTGCGCTCAAAATTGCATATGTCCAGACTATCGTGCGCTCAAAATTGCTTATGTCCGGACTATCGTGCGCTCAAAATTGCTTATGTCCAGACTATCTTGCGTTCAAAATTGCATATGTCCAGACTATCGTGCGTTTAAAAATGCATATGTCCAGACTATCGTGCGTTAAAAATTGCATATGTCCAGACTATCGTGCGTTCAAAATTGCATATGTCCAGACTATCGTGCGTTCAAAATTGCTTATGTCCAGACTATCGTGCGCTCAAAATTGTATATGTCCAGACTATCGTGCGTTCAAAATTGCATATGTCCAGACTATCGTGCGTTCAAAATTGCATATGTCCAGACTATCGTGCGTTCAAAATTGCATATGTCCACACTATCGTGCGTTCAAAATTGCATATGTCCAGACTTTCGTGCGTTCATTTTTTTTCCCGACCGTGTAATTTTGAACGCACGACGCCACCTTGTGCGTTCATTTGGGTCTGGATATATCGACTTTCGGTCTGGGACCTCAACCTGGGTACAGTCGACTAAATTTTGCCGATGTGGAATGTTAGTTTTTTTGGGTCAGTGAAAGAATATGTTGTTTTTGTCTTTATCTCTACCCCCCTAAGCGAATTATGATTTCACGATCGTAATATTAAAAGTTGTTTTATGTACAAGGTTCTTGCCCCGTTAGACGTATCGCTAACACGCTTTTCAGAAACTTTCAGGACACGAGCATGGTATGTGTATGATGATGGTTGAACAAAAATCAGTGATATTTTGACGCTTTTCCTAAAAAGAACATTAATTCTTTTTCAGAAGTAATAGTAGTGATTAACTTATTTCACATTTTAGGTTCACACTGAAAACCATTCAGATTAGCCATTGATAAAAAACGAATTTTTTTACCAATGGTTTAATCATTTTGTTTGTTTAGACTTGCACTACACGATATTCGTCATGTGACAACAATGAAGAATGTTGTGATTCACAGATATGTGAGCATAAAGGAGAGAAGAGATGTGACTACAAGGAGCCCTCTTTCATCAATAATTGAAACTGAACTAGAAAAGGGTTCTACCCTTAATAAACACATATCGAATTGAAATTCTATCATCAATTTCTGTCTCAGCAGTGGTAGAAACATTAAAATGTAGTATTAGATTTGTCAGAAATGAACGTTATTATATGCAAAAGTATGGCTAAACTCGACCGGAGGCAAATCTGACCTCGATGTAAGTGGTTTCCTATGACGATCTTAAAACATGCAAAAGTACCGATTCCTACAAAGTCATGCGGTTTCATAAAGACAGAAATTTGATTACCACAAGCCCTGCTAGAGGCTGTTTTATGCTGTTTCTGGGGAGGTCATATCACGCAGTCTCGCGGTATCCCTAAATGAGCCACAATTTAACTGTTTAGGATACACTATGACCTTCATTTAAACAAATAAATTATACGCATTTTATTAAATTGTTTACACTAGTTACATAAACACGTTTATGCTTTTAAACACACACACACACAAAAACACATACATACACATCATTTAAACACATGTTGCAAGTCCACGTGTGCTGCTAATTCTCTCGATTTCGCGGCCAAACTGGAAATTAGGAAGCCGTTTCACATTGAACATGTACGTTGCTTTCCGCCACTACCAGCCCAGAGCTTCACTGATAATATTGAGGAAAGAAGCGTGATGAGACTGATATTGTTCTAGATCACGAACGCAGACAACTTTCTGTGTCTTTCGTCTTGGAAATTGATTGCACCCTGCACTCATATAACTAATTAAATAGTTTAATGTAACTTCTGCTCTGAGAAATTATGTCTTCAAACAAGATAAACCCATAAAATTTTCATCTTGCGAACAATTTATTTAACACCAAAAAGAAACAGGTTTGGCATCTCCTCCCACACAGCAGCTCCACCCGATTCTTGTGGGCATTATTATGCTTGTGTGTTTATATTCGTTCTTTTATGAGGTAATATTTTCAGCCCGCAATCTTAAAAATGAGATTTGTAGCACAAATACTTTGCAGGCAAATATCTTTTGCCCCCAATCTTTAAATTGAGGTTTATAGCTCAAATAGGTTGCAGGCCTTCGCCTTGTCATATCTTTTGTCAATTTAGACTGTATGCGTAACTTTATACAACTAAACATTTTGATTCGCGACACCTTTTCGGCAAGAATCACTCCAGAACAATTTTGGCATTTTGTTCTCGAATTTCCCGCGAGGAGAGTACGATCTTTTTGGTCGACCCACTTTTTATCTTTGACAGTATTTTTGTCATGTTGGAGAACCTAGATTAATTACTTAACATTAAATAAAAAACCAATGTTGCGTTTCGTGGAATTGAGTGATACTGATACCACTTTCGACGATGGAATTTAGTTACATTTTTGGTTTTGTTTGTAATTTCTCGAGACCAAATTCAAAGGCTGATATTTTCTTCTGAACATTGGAATGTGTAACCTCAAAACTGCTAAGTCTCCTTTTTATCTGCAAGCATTACCAGGAAGGAAATTTCTGAAATCAATTACCAGTTGGGTTTTCTTTCTATTCGCTCCAATTAACACTTTATTAGCTCTTTGGAACAAATAACTTATTGAGTGGAAATCCTACGTCAAATTTTTCTAGATCAACTCTTCCTAAGACCGTGCGTGCGTATTTTGGTTTTGCTGCTCATATAAAAAAAATTGCATGTCACTTCCGCAGCCTGGTTACATTCAAAGGCTTAGTTAACTTGACAGTTGCCTTGGGGAACAAGAAAGAACGTTAGAGTGAGCTGTAGGAGATGCCCAAGTTAGAGAGCCCAAGACAAGTTGGTGTAAATGGGTTGAGAACTAGGCTTGCCAGTAAGGGATGTTGGGCCGCATCCTGTTGTGGTCCATTTTCACAGCCGTTGCAACTGCAGATACCCCCTAAAAGAGTAATTGTAACCGAATTCCGCAATAAGAAGAAAAATGAGGAATCGCGGAATCCAGTCTACAGATTTTGTATCCCGCAGTTAAAAGTAACTAACTTCCGTTTTACTCATAGCTGGATTCCGCTTTTGATCATGCAAAGATTTTAACAAGTGCTTATAAAAGAAGAACAGAGCTTCGTAACTGAGATCTCATTTAATCAACTAATATAAATTTTTACCCGAAAATTCTCTCAGCTAAAAATTTTGAATTACGCAAGGCGCTTTCTAAAGTTTAATTAATATCCAAAAAATGATTTTTGTGAAGCTTACAGCCAATTAAAATTGAGCGCAATCACGTGCATAACTACTTCAAAGAAACCGAACAAATTAACAAACGTTTGATGGATTTAAGTAACTTGAATAGTGAAATTTTGTAACCCCGATCTGGATTATACTTAGGCAAATTATTTTTCGCATAATGTGGAATTAAACGAACAGGAAAAAGGTACTCAGTTTCCGGATTTGATGTCGAGATTTGATTTTTGAAAGTAACGCAAATCTGCAAAACTAGGGAAAACACCTTTCCCGGAGGATGTAGGCTGAAGTTGAATGAAGTAGAATATGCGTTGAGTTCAAACTATTGTGCATATTCTCGTTCTTACCAAAAAACCAGAAAAGCTAAAGGACATGCTTACAAGAGGCCTATGACCACACTATTCAGTTCTGACGACTCCGTTTTCAGGATTCATCAATTTAGTTTAGGCAGGGGATAATTGATCCTCGAAATGGTAACGTTTTTGCTTGAAGATTTCCAGGGAACTTTCAATAATTTCGCCCTTTTTGTTTTCCTGTTCCTTATCCAAAAATACCATATAGCATAACCAGAATAGGCCTAGTTCCCCGTACCTAACTGTGAGTCGAATTCAGCCCTGTATCAGTAAAATTTGCATCATGCATTTTTTGAAGATCATTACTATGTACATGTCACTTCTGGGCATGGTTAGGTTGTATTTTATCAACCTAATGAGTCATATGCATGCAAATTTTATGCACATTCTTTCTCGCCTAATGTATCTTACATGTACATGTACTTGCAACAGACTGCTCGTAAGATGCACATAAGTGGCGCCAGTCTGATTTTGATCTGGCCAGGCGTAATTACAAACCACTTGAGCGTGAACAAACTCAATCTGCTAACGCGAGATAATTGCCCCTAATTGTTCTCGCTCTACTACAATTTATAACTCTTTTATTAAATCCATGCACTCGCATCTCTTTTATTAAATTCATGGGCACTCATCTCGTTCATTATAACTCATCCTTTGCACTATTTCATTATAACTCATCCTTTGAAGGAAAAAAGGAAAGGAAAAGATGACATGAATTTATAAATGAAGGAAAAGTTGACATGAATTTATAAATGAAGGAAAAGATGACATGAATTTATAAATGACAAGAACTATAATGACATGAATTATAACTTATAAATATATGAAGCAAATTATTAAGATCGGAGTTTCATTAGTTTTAGTTTCCAGTTCTCTGTTCTTTCTTTTAGCGGGAATTGCACTTCAAATTTGCTTTAAATTGGTAAATATTGTCATTTTCAGCTTGCAGCTCTGCCTGCGGGGTCAGTGAAAAAGGTGGCTAACTTCACAAATCCTGGGAATATTGCGCCCACACGGGAATAGCGGGAAATTATGGTCCACTGAAGGGCTGGATCGAATTCGAGCGTGTCACACGTCGCTCCAGTCGCCGAATTCGAGCCGTACAAATATTAGTCAATTCACCAGATTATCATATTTAGTAATCTGAAACAAAATAACACAGCAGCACCAGTGGTTCGACAAACACTAAGAACGTTTATAGAACATTGATTGAACTTTGATATAGAACATTGATAGAACTTTAATATAGAACATTGATAGAACTTTGATATAGAACATTGGTAGAACATTGATGGCTGCTGATTGCGAAAACAGCTTGATGGCTGAAAACAATTCTGAGTCGGGTAGAAAAGAACAGATTGGGGAAATAACTGAAGTCAATTAGTTAAACCAACTGAACACAATATTAAGGTCACGGATATTAAGGGCTAACGCAACTGAACACATAAGGCAATATTAAGGTCACGGATATTAAGGGCCAACGCAACTGAACATAAGGCAATATTAAGGTCACGTATATCATAAAGGCAACGGAAGTATAAAGGCATCCAATCAGTTATCTTTTGCGAATTCTCT
>NC_134470.1:83478884-83488884 GCF_964194025.1 Convolutriloba macropyga | reverse complement strand
AAAAAAGTTAGAATTATTGCATACCGAGTCCAGTAACTCGATGCAAATGTTCTAAAAAGGTTTGAAACAGCAAAAGTTCCTACTTCGAGTCAGCTTGAACGAGAAAAGCAGTTTTACAAAACTTGGAGAAAATGGCAAAACAAGCTCAGTAGCTTGATGCCTCAGAAAAACAGTGAAGTTTTTCAAAGAACTATGCAGAAAAAAGTTAGAATTATTGCATACTGAGTCCAGTAACTCGATGCAAATGTTCTACAAGGGTTTGAAACAGCAAAAGTTCCTACTTCAAGTCAGCTTGAACGAGAAAATCAGTTTTACAAAACTTGGAGAAAATGGCATAACAAGCTCAGTAGCTTGATGCCTCAGAAAAACAGTGAAGTTTTCCAAAGAACTATGCAGAAAAAAGTTAGAATTATTGCATACCGAGTCCAGTAATTCGATGCAAATGTTCTAAAAAGGTTTGAAACAGCAAAAGTTCCTACTTCGAGTCAGCTTGAACGAGAAAAGCAGTTTTACAAAACTTGGAGAAAATGGCATAACAAGCTCAGTAGCTTGATGCCTCAGAAACACAGTGAAGTTTTTCAAAGAACTATGCAGAAAAAAGTTAGAATTATTGCATACTGAGTCCAGTAACTCGATGCAAATGTTCTACAAGGGTTTGAAACAGCAAAAGTTCCTACTTCGAGTCAGCTTGAACGAGAAAATCAGTTTTACAAAACTTGGAGAAAATGGCATAACAAGCTCAGTAGCTTGATGCCTCAGAAAAACAGTGAAGTTTTTCAAAGAACTATGCAGAGAAAAATTAGAATTATTGCATACCGAGTCCAGTAACTCGATGCAAATGTTCTAAAAAGAGTTTGAAATATCAAAAGTTCCTACTTCGAGTCAGCTTGAACGAGAAAAGCAGTTTTCCAAAACTTGGAGAAAATGGCATAACAAGCTCAGTAGATTGATGCCTCAGAAAAACAGTGAAGTTTTTCAAAGAACTATGCAGAAAAAAGTTAGAATTATTGCATACCGAGTCCAGTAACTCGATGCAAATGTTCTAAAAAGGTTTGAAACAGCAAAAGTTCCTACTTCGAGTCAGCTTGAACGAGAAAAGCAGTTTCCAAAACTTGGAGAAAATGGCATAACAAGCTCAGTAGCTTGATGCCTCAGAAAAACAGTGAAGTTTTTCAAAGAACTATGCAGAAAAAAGTTAGAATTATTGCATACCGAGTCCAGTTACTCGATGCAAATATTCTAAAAATGTTTGAAACAGCAAAAGTTCCTACTTCGAGTCAGCTTGAACGAGAAAAGCAGTTTTACAAAACTTGGAGAAAATGGCATAACAAGCTCAGTAGCTTGATGCCTCAGAAAAACAGTGAAGTTTTTCAAAGAACTATGCAGAAAAAAGTTAGAATTATTGCATACCGAGTCCAGTAACTCGATGCAAATATTCTAAAAAAGGTTTGAAACAGCGAAGGTTCCTACTTCGAGTCAGCTTGAACGAGAAAAGCAGTTTTAAAAAAAATGGAGAAAATGGCATAACAAGCTCAGTAGCTTGATGCCTCAGAAAAACAGTGAAGTTTTTCAAAGAACTATGCAGAAAAAAGTTAGAATTATTGCATACCGAGTCCAGTAACTCGATGCAAATGTTCTAAAAAAGGTTGAAACAGCAAAAGTTCCTACTTCGAGTCAGCTTGAACGAGAAAAGCAGTTTTACAAAACTTGGAGAAAATGGCATAACAAGCTCAGTAGCTTGATGCCTCAGAAAAACAGTGAAGTTTTTCAAAGAACTATGCAGAATAAAGTTAGAATTATGGCATACCGAGTCCAGTAACTCGATGCAATGTTCTAAAACGGTTTGAAACAGCAAAAGTTCCTACTTCGAGTCAGCTTGAACGAGAAAAGCAGTTTTCCAAAACATGGAGAAAATGGCATAACAAGCTCAGTAGCTTGATGCCTCAGAAAAACAGTGAAGTTTTTCAAAGAACTATGCAGAAAAAAGTTAGAATTATTGCATACCGAGTCCAGTAACTTGATGCAGATGTTCTAAAAAGGTTTGAAACAGCAAAAGTTCCTACTTCGAGTCAGCTTGAACGAGAAACGCAGTTTTACAAAACTTGGAGAAAATGGCATAACAAGCTAAGTAGCTTGATGCCTCAGAAAAACAGTGAAGTTTTTCAAAGAACTAAGCAGAATAAAGTTAGAATTATTGCATTCCGAGTCCAGTAACTCGATGCAATGTTCTAAAACGGTTTGAAACAGCAAAAGTTCCTACTTCGAGTCAGCTTGAACGAGAAAAGCAGTTTTACAAAACTTGGAGAAAATGGCATAACAAGCTCAGTAGCTTGATGCCTCAGAAAAACAGTGAAGTTTTTCAAAGAACTATGCAGAAAAAAGTTAGAATTATTGCATACCGAGTCCAGTAACTCGATGCAAATGTTCTAAAAAAGGTTGAAACAGCAAAAGTTCCTACTTCGAGTCAGCTTGAACGAGAAAAGCAGTTTTACAAAACTTGGAGAAAATGGCATAACAAGCTCAGTAGCTTGATGCCTCAGAAAAACAGTGAAGTTTTTCAAAGAACTATGCAGAATAAAGTTTGAATTATGGCATACCGAGTCCAGTAACTCGATGCAATGTTCTAAAACGGTTTGAAACAGCAAAAGTTCCTACTTCGAGTCAGCTTGAACGAGAAAAGCAGTTTTCCAAAACATGGAGAAAATGGCATAACAAGCTCAGTAGCTTGATGCCTCAGAAAAACAGTGAAGTTTTTCAAAGAACTATGCAGAAAAAAGTTAGAATTATTGCATACCGAGTCCAGTAACTTGATGCAAATGTTCTAAAAAGGTTTGAAACAG
The DNA here is from genome assembly GCF_964194025.1 of Convolutriloba macropyga. NCBI lineage: Eukaryota > Metazoa > Xenacoelomorpha > Acoela > Convolutidae > Convolutriloba > Convolutriloba macropyga. Next base: position 83,486,044 of record NC_134470.1, on the reverse strand, counting down.
CAAAAGTTCCTACTTCGAGTCAGCTTGAACGAGAAACGCAGTTTTACAAAACTTGGAGAAAATGGCATAACAAGCTCAGTAGCTTGATGCCTCAGAAAAACAGTGAAGTTTTTCAAAGAACTAAGCAGAATAAAGTTAGAATTATTGCATACCGAGTCCAGTAACTCGATGCAATGTTCTAAAACGGTTTGAAACAGCAAAAGTTCCTACTTCGAGTCAGCTTGAACGAGAAAAGCAGTTTTACAAAACATGGAGAAAATGGCATAACAAGCTCAGTAGCTTGATGCCTCAGAAAAACAGTGAAGTTTTTCAAAGAACTATGCAGAAAAAAGTTAGAATTATTGCATACCGAGTCCAGTAACTTGATGCAAATGTTCTAAAAAGGTTTGAAACAGCAAAAGTTCCTACTTCGAGTCAGCTTGAACGAGAAACGCAGTTTTACAAAACTTGGAGAAAATGGCATAACAAGCTCAGTAGCTTGATGCCTCAGAAAAACAGTGAAGTTTTTCAAAGAACTAAGCAGAATAAAGTTAGAATTATTGCATACCGAGTCCAGTAACTCGATGCAATGTTCTAAAACGGTTTGAAACAGCAAAAGTTCCTACTTCGAGTCAGCTTGAACGAGAAAAGCAGTTTTACAAAACTTGGAGAAAATGGCATAACAAGCTCAGTAGCTTGATGCCTCAGAAAATCAGTGAAGTTTTTCAAAGAACTATGCAAAAAAAAGTTAGAACTATTGCATACCGAGTCCAGTAACTCGATGCAAATGCTCTAAAAAGGTTGTTTGAAACAGCAAAGGTTCCGTCTTCGAGTCAGTTTTTACGAGAAAAGCTTTGTTGTAAAGGATTTATTTCAAGCAAAAAATTTTCAAATTGCAAAAAACAGCATATCAGTTTTAAATATCAAGAGAAGACAATACTAGTATGTTATAAAAAGAAATCAGTTAATCCTAATCACTGAATAAGATCACGAATGCTCGAAACTGGAGCAAAGTTTAATCATGAAACAGCTCTCAAGTTTATCAGGCTCTCCTTTCGAAAACTCTTTCATGAAGAAAACTTTTGTTAGACGCTGTACTGAAACAAGTTTGCGTCTACTGCCCGCACATACCGAATAAATGTATCCTTCTATTAGTCCAATTTTTTTAATTACTGGGAAAATCTGGATACTGGCCATGATTTCTTGGTTAAGGGGATGCTATGGAAATTTGACAAAAAATTGTATTTTACCGAATTTCTGTCGATTTTCATCCTCAAAGGAAACATAGCAATTACCAAGTTTGGATCTTTTATAGGCTTCACAGTCAAAATAAACACCCTTGAAAAGAACGCCGTTGGAAAACTCTGCTGCAGGGTATAACTTCTTCCCTTCTCGAACCGCCTGCGTTTCAATAAATTCGTCACTATATATTTCATCAGTCGAGACGGAAATGCCATTCAATTTGTCCAAAACATTTTTTAATTGTAAATTCTCGATTTCAGCGTGAGAAAGTTTCTGTCGCTGCAAGACTCTACGACATATTACTTCTAACTCTAAATAAGAACCACTGAACATATCGCCCAACACTCGATTACCTGCTTCGAAACACATGGCCGAATAACAATAGAGCGGCCCAAATCTTTTCACTTGATCACAAAAGTGTTTTAAACTGTGGACGTTTATCGTTTCTATTCGATAGTTTCCGGAATGAATAGAAACAATTTCCTCGCAAAATTTGTTAAGAAGAGAACTTGATTTATTAACATTTGAATCATCGCTAGACTCAAGGAGGAGACGAATCCCAAAAGATAGCCTAGACAGATGCAAATACAAAGGTTAGGGTAGTCGATCCATGAAAAGAACGGGACTAAGATAAAACAGCCAATTAAAATGTTCGTTGGCTTTGAATTGGGCCAGCTCGTCAAGTGGTCTGATTTTGCGAGAAAACGAAACAATTTCTCTTGGGCAAGATAAGTTAGAAATGACTAGATTAATTTTAATTTTGTCATCGGCTTTGAGTTCCTTTAAGCACAACCGCAAGAGCTCCGGAAAGACACCAAGTAACACACAGTGCATGTAGTCGATTGGTGCGGAGAGAGGTAATCCTTCAATCAATGATGAAAAAGGGCTTCGACCTTTAACACCAGCAACATTATATAGGGTGTTTGAGTCGGAACACTGTGCTAGATTCACGTAAACATCGTTGATTAGAGGCTCCCTTATTTGACCGGTCTGATTAAACGGATAATAAGAATGCGTTCTGCCTATTGTCTTCCCCATGACCGTGCAATAATGGCAGCCAAAGTAGCCGTTAAATTTGAACATATTAAGTATATGGTTCTTAGCCCCAAGATCGGACACTAAGAGTTTGAATTTGAAAAAAAAACACGATAGGTTCGCATGTTTTTGTCTACAACTTCGACGTGGGAGATCGTTTCTCCTTCCAGAGGAACAACTATTTCATTCCAATGGTGTTGCACCTGTCCAACGCAAAGCCCTGCAAGTACTATATTTTTCTGCGACATCCTCTGACGAGGAGGCAAATCAGCTAGTAGAACCCAAATTGGCCACAACTCTTTTTTCATGGTAGATTTTTTATGCTTAAACCGTCTGAGAATAGTATCAAATTGAAAGTCAAAATTCCTGAGCTGTTTTCTTCAACTAAAGGGAACTTTTCGCAGTTAAAATCCAAGAAACCGTTCTCCCTCCGACTTGCACTATACTTGAAAACTTCCTGTAAATGATTCTGAATGATATCTCGAAGTTGGAATCTGAAGTTCATAACACAGAAAGAAAAGGTTGGAGTTTTCTTTAAGACTCTCACTTCATTTAAAAATTGTTTTTTCACTCTTTTGACATAAGAGTAACCAGAAGGGAACGAATTTTCGGCAGGAAGTAATGTTTTTATTAGGCTATGTAGTGAAGAAGAACACTCATCTGTGAGCTTGAAGCGTGAACAGAAGAGATCGGTTACAGAAACTGCGTCACTACAAGAAATATTGCTTCCCTCATACAAAAACTGTTCGAGAAAGTTCTCAGTTTCTAAAACTTCAAAATTAGGCGAAGACGAAAGAGAATTTGGAGAGTCAGTCGAATTGTTAAGAACTATTAGTTGGTTGGATTTGTCTTCATCTGAGCTCATTTCGTTGCTATGAGGAGATGGCTCTGATACTTCGGAGAGAGATTGATGAAGTGACTCGCTTGTTGTGTCCGAACCTTCTGATAAAACTTCAGAACTCAGACCTACACTTGAGAAGTCTTCTTCTCGTTCAAAAAGGTGAACCAACCCGCTGAGATACTGGGGAGGCATATAGCACACCTGGGGGAGATCCAGATACACTCAGCGGACTACTTGTCGCAGCATTGAACATCTCAACCAATTCTCGCCCTCTGATTCTTTTCTTTCGCACGTTACTAGCTTCAGGAGAAGTAGGGCTATGAAGATTTTCCGAGACAAAGTTGCTTATTTCCTCTTCAGCCAAATCACTCAGAACGGCAATCAAGAGCAAATCAAAAGCAATATTATCTTTCTCGTGTTGACTTTTTTCAACTTCACAAGTGCGGCATAGGCAGCTATTGATTTCAAAAAACTCGGGGCCGTATTTTACAAATAACTCTTCCCCAGGATTGATACGCCGTTTGACGCGCAAATGAACCAGACCAGCATCGCTCGAAAAATCGTAATCACAATTTGGGCTACAATCGGAATTAACAAACCTGATTGGCCCTAGTAGCAAAAGTTGCTGCCCAGTTCTTTCCGAAGACATAACCGAAAGGTTGGTGACAACTCCTTCCGGTATGGGCGAAACAAACCCAATAGGATTTCTTCTCAACACGCTCGATGGATATAAAACTTTTGTACCGCTGTAAATAAGTCTGTAACCACCAAAATTATCATGGCAAATTTGAAAATCGGGTGGAAGGCTTTTGTACGACAATGACACGGCCTCATACGTCTGTTTCCACTTTAAATCTTTTTTCAACTTTTTTTCAAATATGCTTTCTTGCATTGGTTCTAAAGCTTTCATTGCTGGACGATTTGGCGTCTCGACTATTCTTTGGACAGCGAAAAAATCGCATTGCGCCAAAATAGACCACTCTATTTTCTTAGGTATCATTACATCTGAAGAAAAATCGTTACTGGCAAACGAATTAAAACACAAACTATAGCCTCTCCTTCTTAAACAATATCTTTAAAAGCTGTTTTTCAAAAACCTATTGCAGAAAATCAATTAAAAAAACAAACGAGAATAATCTGAGAGCATTGTTAACTCCGAAAAGCATCTGAATCATGATACCAAATTATATTGAGGATATCTGTAAAAAATCAAATGTTGCTTACAGCAATAAACACAATGACGCAAGTTATCTCTTGAACAACTTAAAGCATCAAAATCTGCTTAACAAAAACTCTAAAAATCTTTGATCAGCAGATAAATAGATAAACGATCAGCAAAATTTAAGTTCAGCATCAGTAATGATATATCCAGACAAACGAAACAAAAAACGAGGATTCAACAGAAACATGGCTATTATGAAAAAAATCCGTTTATTTTCTAGTTTTTGCTTCCGTATGAATAAATTACATTAATTATCGAGAGCACGCTCTTGCTCATCTCTTTCAAACATCTGTTCTTCCGGGTAAGATGACTGCACATTTTCCGTCCGGACAACAATGTTTTCTGATGCTTCAACATTTTGAAAGCGCTCAGAACTCCTTCTTTCGATTGATTTCAGTTCATTCCCCCTGTTGTTTAAACTCACTTTGGCCAGCTCATACGTGTGCAGCCAACTTTCTTCAAATTTGAGTCGGAAGAGATCTAAAAATCATTTTAAAAAAGTTTAAGCAATTTTGCCGAAATTAAATAAATTGAAAACCGGTCATCAAATTAATTTTCTAGCTAAACAGATATTTTTAAAGTTTAATTGTGTTTAAATTTCACGAACTGAAATCATCATCACAAGACTTGACAAAATTTTTCATGTAACAAACACGATTCAAGTAACCTTTAAAAAGCTCCTTCCTTGTCGGAGAGAAATCAGTGCGCATCGGAACCCCTTCTTTTTGTTTGCTTTTCGGAGAAAGCATGTGGTTTTTGATTTCATCATCAAACCAGAGCTTCTTGCTGGCATTCCTTCCAATGAGCTGAGGAGTTGAGCCGGTGACTGCCGCCAAATCAGTACCTTTCCCTGGCCCTTTTGTTATTAGAAGAAGTGGTTTTCCTCCATCTGGAAAGCTTTTTGCCTTCGGAAGAAGAACTCCTAATTTGGACACCTCTGATGTCTAAAAACCAAACCATTTTTCATGACTAAAAAACTTGATTAAAAATGTAGAGCTACCTATCTATTTTTTATCAGTTGTGGAACCTACCTCATTTATTCGGAACTTAACCTAGTAAATAAGAAAAAAATCTAACGAGTTGTTTAACGGCATTTGTCGAAATCTGTATCTCCCTGTAGTTCCTATTAGAGAGTGCCTTCAGTTCTGGCTTTAGTTCCGTCATGCAGTTAATTATGAGTTGTGCAGCTTCCATAATTTTGTCTGCAGCCGCTTTCATTGCATCTGCAGCTTCACGATCAACTTTTCTGTGTTTTACTTCTGCTGCATCACTTGGGTCAATGGTTTTTGGCCTTTTAACCTTCTTAACGTTTCCGGGAGTTGAGGAAACTATCTTTGTATCACTCCTTTGATTGTTTGACTCCTGAGGTGCGTCAAAACTCTACAAAAAGTTGAATTCGCTCGAAAAATCGTAATCACAATTTGGGCTACAATCGGAATTAACAAACCTGATTGGCCCTAGTAGCAAAAGTTGCTGCCCAGTTCTTTCCGAAGACATAACCGAAAGGTTGGTGACAACTCCTTCCGGTATGGGCGAAACAAACCCAATAGGATTTCTTCTCAACACGCTCGATGGATATAACGTTTCCGGGAGTTGAGGAAACTATCTTTGTATCACTCCTTTGATTGTTTGACTCCTGAGGTGCGTCAAAACTCTACAAAAAGTTGAATTAAAAAAACTGTTCGATTGAAAAAAAATTAATGAGATTTCTACCTTGTTGCCACCAATTGCACTGCAATTCGGTTCCTCAATTTGCTGATTGCATGCAATTTCACTCAAGGTCCTCGATACATTTTCCGGTTCCAATAAAATAAACTTTTGCCCCGATGGACTACCCTCTGTCCCCGCTGCTACAAAACTGCATTCCTGGTTATCGTTTCCATTGGTACCATTCTGTGACGCTGCCAATTCGAGCTTTCGTCTCGCGCCACCCGGCAAGTTATTCTGATTTAACAAAATTTGACCTACGTCTTCGTAGACTGTTAGGTTTGGATCCACAACAACGTGGACTAAGGGTTGAAAACTGTGGTTACCCTGAGAATACTTTATTTGAACGCATGCTTCTTGCATGCGTTCGTAACAAAAATCTTCATGCCCAACGGCAAGAACTATCGCGTTCCAAATATAGGACTTCGTTCGCGGGTTTTTCTTGTTCCACTTGATATTAACTTCGTCATCTTGCTGAAAAACAAAGAAAAATGGAAAAGAATTTTCAACAGAGAAAAAATGATAGGAAGTTAAAAATTCTCACTTTTATATAAAGCCGTTCTTTCATGTCCATGCAGATAGTGTCACTTCTCGACCATACAACGCCGCATTTTAAATCCTCGAAATAAACACACCAGTATCTGTTAGCGAGCTGATGTTTTGCTATCTCCAAAGCCTCTAATGCAACCTTTCTATCGTTTGCATCTAAACCACGGCTATTTCGTGTTGGCAGCTTGGAAACTTGCGACTAAAGAAAAAAAAGCTTCAAACATAGCAGTGATATTAGAATCCAAACAAAAAGAAATTACGTCTTCAAATATAAATCTTTGTTTTTACCAAAAAAGATTGGCGGTGAGGGGGTTAAGATTGTTTAGGGAGCTCAAGGTAGGGGGTGATGTGGACATACTCTAAGAATCGCAATCGCCCTTCACATCGCAAATTTATGTCCCTTAGACTGTTTCGGTGAATTGCATGATTAGAGTCTAGTCAGCGGAAAGTATCTAAGAGCCCTCAATGCCCAGCTGGCATTATCCATTTATACCGTTTTTAAGCAAAAAAATTCAAATGGTTAAACAGAAAATCGGTCGAGCGAAAAATCGCATTAAGAGAGCGACAGGATTAATATAATTGCTA
>NC_134470.1:83334550-83478684 GCF_964194025.1 Convolutriloba macropyga | reverse complement strand
GAAAGAGAGAGAGAGAGAGAGAGAGAGAGAGAGAGAGAGAGAGAGAGAGAGAGAGGGGGGGGGGTGGAGAGAAAGAGAGAGCGTGGGGGTGGAGAGAAAAATTGCAATTTCCACCACAAATCTAACTTTTCTTCCAAAATATTTATTCTGACCAAATCTTTTGCAGATTCAGAACTAGCTGGACTAGTATGATTGCGTTTTGCGTCAAAAAGCGAGAAAAAGCAAGCATTAACGAAAACATTGAGACTTTAAATTTTAGCGTCTTATACGGCAATTTGTAATTTCCACCCACAATGCAACTTTCTGCCAAAACACTAATTCTGACCAATTCTTTTGCAGATTCAGAACTGGTTGGACTAGTATGATAGCGTTTTGCGCCAAAACGCGAGAAAAAGCGAACATTAAACTGAAACATTGAGAGTTTAAATTTTAGCGTCTTATACGGCAAACTGTAATTTCCAACACAAATCCAATTTTTCTTCCAAAACATTTATTCTGACCAATTCTTTTGCAGAATCAGAACTGGTTGGACTAGTATGATTGCGTCTTGCGCCAAAAAGCGAGAAAAAGCGAACATTAACGAAAACATTGAGACTTTAAATTTTAGCGTCTTATACGGCAATTTGTAATTTCCGCCACAAATCCAACTTTTCTGCCAGAACACTTATTCTGACCATTTCTTTTGCAGATTCAGAACTGGTTGGACTAGTTTGATTGCTTTTTGCGCCAAAACGCGAGAAAAAGCGAACATTAACTGAAACATTGAGACTTTAAATTTTAGCGTCTTATACGGCAAACTGTAATTTCCAACACAAATCCAACTTTTCTGCCAAAACACTTATTCTGACCAATTCATTTGCAGATTCAGAACTGGTTGGACTAGTATGATTGCGTTTTGCGCCAAAAAGCGAGAAAAAGCGAACATTAACTGAAACATTGAGACTTTAAATTTTAGCGTCTTATACGGCAAATTGTAATTTCCAACACAAATCCAAATATTCTTCCAAAATACTTATTCAGACCAATTCTTTTGTATATTCAGAATTGGTTAGACCAGTATGTTTGCGTTTTGTGCCAAAAATTGTGAAAAAGCAAAAATTAACGAAAACATTGGGACTTGTCAGGAAAATTTTAGCATCTTATACGGCAAATTGCAATTTCCACCACAAATCTAACTTTTCTTCCAAAACACTTATTCTGACAAATCTTTTGCAGATTCAGGATTGGTTAGACCAGTATGTTTGCGTTCTGTGCCAAAAATCGAGAAAAAGCAAAAATAACGAAAACACTGAGCCTGTAAGTTTTAGCGTCTTGTGCGGCAAATTGCAATTTCCACCACAAATCTAACTTTTCTTCCAAAACACTTATTCTGACCAAATCTTTTGCAGATTCAGAATTGGTTAGACCAGTATATTTGCGTTTTGTGCCAAAAATTGAGAAAAAGCAGAAAATAACGAAAACACTGGGCCTATAAGTTTTAGCGTCTTGTGCGTTCAAATTGCAATTTCCACCACAAATCTAACTTTTCTTCCAAAACACTTATTCTGACCAAATCTTTTGAAGATTCAGAATTGGTTAGACCAGTATGTTTGCGTTTTGTGCCAAAAATCGAGAAAAAGCAAAAAATAAGGAAAACATTTTGACCGAAAACTAACAAAACTTTCTAAAAAAAAGAGAAGCATTAAGCGTTTTGAAACATGTTTTCATGTCCATCCACTTACAGGATGTTTCATGACAGAAAACTTACTTGACTAGCACTGAACGCCTATTTAAGGAGCCCTAAACAGAAGAAAAATCCTATTTCCGTTTTTAGTAACGAAAAATAGAGTTTTGTCCAAAAAAAAGAATGCTTCTTTCGAGAAAACGAAAGAAACGGCTAAAAAAGAGTGAAATTTTCAAAATTACCCGCAATAAATTTTTGATTTGTGCATTCTACGCGTATCCAGCCTAGAAAATCAGGGTTACAAGCGCATTGACTTCATATAAATTTTTGACCGAAAAATGAGAACAAAACTTACTAAAGAAAAAGAAGCATTAAGCGTTTTGAAAAAAGTTTTCAAGTCCATCCACTTACAGGATGTTTCATGACAGAAAATTCACTTGAATAGCACCGAAAGCCTATTTTAGGAGCCCTAAACAGAAGAAAAATCCTATTTCCGTTTTTAGTAACGAAAAATAGAGATTTTTGTCCAAAAAAAAGAATGCTTCTTTCGAGAAAACGAAAGAAACGGCTAAAATAGAGTGAAATTTTCAAAATTACCCGCAATAAAAATTTGAGTCGTGCATTCTACGCGTATCCAGCCTAGAAAATCAGGGTTACAAGCGCATTGACTTCATATAGCTTTTTGACCGAAAAATAAGAACAAAACTTACTAAAAAAAGAAGCATTAAGCGTTTTGAAAAATGTTTTCAAGTCCATCCACTTACAGGATGTTTCATGACAGAAAGTTCACTTGACTAGCACTGAAAGCCTAATTTGGGAGCCCTAAACAGAAGAAAAATCCTATATCCGTTTTTAGTAACGAAAAATAAAGAGTTTTGTCCAAAAAAAGAATGCTTCTTTCGAGAAAACGAAAGAAACGGCTAAAATAGAGTGAAATTTTCAAAATTACCCGCAATAAAACTTTGATGCGTGCATTCTACGCGTATTAAGCCTAGAAAATCAGGGTTACAAGCGCATTGACTTCATATAACTTTTTGACCGAAAAATGGGAACAAAACTTACTAAAAAAGAAGCATAAAGCGTCTCATCCACTAATCTTAGCTTTTGTTTCCTGCAACATGGATCAGAGCATGTTATTGAAATTGTGATTATTCTGAAATTTGAGGTAGGTTGTTTCAGTATTAGCATTATAAATTTCTCAACGTGCTAGTAGTAGTAGTACTACTACTACTACTACTACTACTACTACTACTACTACTACTACTAATTTAATTGGGCGTAAGGTGAGCGCAGCGGGAGTGCAACGCAACGGGGGAGTCACACCATAAGTATAAGTCTACAAAACAGTTTGAGCTGAAACATAACTGAAAGGCTCTAAGAGCACTTAACGCCCGCTGGGTGCTACCTGTTTAACTCGTTTTTGAGAACGAAAAGTCAAATGTGTCGAACGAAAAATCGGCCAAGCAAAAAATCGCATAAAATAGACCTGAGGACTAATATAATTGATACAAACTTTGTTTGAGGGCAATTAAACACTTTTAGTAATCCATAGAACCAAGATTTCATGTTATTCGATGTTTGCATTCTTAAGAAAAAGTCCATTAATGCTACCGAGAAAATGCAGGGGTCTCCCGCGCTGTTACTCGGCAGCATTGCTGCGTACATGATACATGCATTAAAAAACTTCAGAACTGACCTTTTCGACCACCGGATGATCAAATATCTCAATGGATTGAGAGTGGCAATATGGCAATCTTTCACTCTTTCGAGGAATTTTATAGCTTTGCAGAAAGTTTGACATATTTATAACAACCTGAAATGAGGTATACATATGAGAAGTACGTCAATTTAAAACAACAAAAACACACACAAGAAAGCTCACAAAAGTCTGTGCGCAGCACAGATTGTTCCTAGAGATCCTTTGGGGAAAGACAAGGTGCAATAAGGGGGGAGCTGACCAACCAGCGTCTCAACGGGGCGAACCTTTGCGGCAAAACCGCCTATGGGACGGGATTACTAGGTTATTAGTAGTAAATATAAATAATTATGTGGTTCGCAATTATAGAACCACATTACCGGTTGATATAAGTTATAGGACATTATACCAGACATAAAAAGGCCAATTTTGGAGTGATTGGGCCATCTGGAGCCATGATCTGACCCAAAACGTGGAGAAGAAGTGGTCCTCCTGGGCCAAAATGACCTGATCTGCAATGGTCAATATCTCGAAAGTGAGAGCAACATATGAAACGTATAATATACTGTTAGAAAGCTCATTAAAAATGCTACTAGAATATCGAAAGGAAATCTTGATTGAACGGCTCAATCGGGAGATATTAACGAATAAATGTACCGTACCATATGCTCCAGAAGCACAAGTCTTCCCACCTGAACTCATCAAACTCATAACCAAGGAGTTTGGTTATAACAACCAAATTTTGTGACAACCTTTGCCATGTCACAGGGGATCTACCCAGCCATATTTTAACCTTCTACAACATTTTTGACCAAGTTTATATCGACTCGGCAGGTGGGTCTTCTCTCCAATATGGCCAAAACTGCCTGTCCCTGTACCGGTCAATATTTCCAAACTGGTCAAGAAAACGCTATAAGTGATATATATATGCTGAAAGCTCGGCTCATGACACGTTCAACTATGCAAAAAAAATCAAAAATCGCTGCACTGTACGAGGAGATATTCCAAAAATAAGGCGTCGTACCATGACCCCAAAATGAAACAATAAATGAGCTGCAGAGCTAAAATTGACCTTGGAGACTCCAGAAAACACACTATGATTTGTACAGGGAATTATTCCCCACTATCTGAGGATTCTAAAACACTATAATATGTACCTATAATCCACTGTTTTAAGGTACCGAAATTGGGGTGACCCAAAATGTACTAAAATTGGCAGTTTTTGCAAAGTTACCCCAAAATAAATTTTTAGCCGAGCCGTTTTCGGGATAAACAAAACACGCAAGCAAGAAGGGTTTACCACCAACAAAATGTGACCACTCCCGTTAAATTTGGTCCAGTACTTTAGCAGATATTAACAAAATACTGTTCTGTACCCCATTTTTTGGGCTAAAACCGAAACCCAAGATCTATGGATGTGATACCTAACGTATATTTATTTCCTTAAATTTATTGATGCGGTAAATCTTATACGATGTCCTAAATTTAGTTCATTTATTTTAACCTTCAATAATTTGTTCAATTCGTATCTTATGATCTTTCGTCAACTGTCTGCTTAGTTTCCCGCTCCGCGATCAGACATGTCTGATCACGCATTCACGTTGCTCTTGAGTGCTTTATGTTTTCCAATTTCATTCTCTTGATATTCTGCAATTCAAATCAGTTCTGCAAATCTCCTTTTGAAATCCCGCTCCGCGAGTAAACGCAAGTAAATTGAATTTGGATCTCGCACCGCGAATCGGCAATTAATAATCTTTCCGCATACTTGCACCGCAAATCACTACGCTAAATAGATTAAGTACGACACCGGAACCGACGAAAAACGACGTGAAACAGCGTTCCCGGCGTATTTGTGGGTGTAATTCTGGTCCACTTCCACATTCTAGGTCACGGCAAACCTTCATGGTGAGGTGGGAAAAAATTTCCCACCTCACCATGAAGGTTATGATGTTTTGTGTGTTTTGACATAAAACAACATCCACAGAAATTTGATGAAATCGTGAAAAAATAAAAATTGTTGAATTAATGCAATTTTTTGATACAATTAGCTTCAGCAATCTAAATAGTGTCTAGAAAACACAAAACGCACGCCCAAAAACTTATTCAATTGCAAACAACACCACTTCACTCATTCATTTGGTCAAATGACCTATTTTGACTACCAAATTTCAAGTTTCGCTAAAATAAACCTTCAAAACTAATAAAAAAGGTACAATCTATTTATAGTGATACTCTCCATCAACTGAGCAATCTAAAACACTATAATTTGTACTCTTGACACAAAAAATTTCAACATTATGTCACCGCCGAATTGGCCGAAATTGGCCGAAAGTCGAGGTTCGGCGCCTACAGAGCAAAAAATGACCCACTCAACTCCTTAAAACCAAATAAAAATGTGTATGGGGTTACTCCCCACTACAATACAAATCCAACAAACCAATATATGTAGGAATACTATGGTAATTTGAGGTATGCATATTTGGTGAACACCAATATCACCTGAAATGGTGATTTTTTTTCAAATTTAGCAATCAATAACTTTTTTACCAGGCCGAATTAGGGTAGTACAATATATGACAAGCCAGACGGTTACAATGCGAATACAACGAGACTATGTTGGTAGAATTCTGCTAAGCACTTGACTACTTATCATTAAAACAACAAATTGTACCTCTATAAATCTAAATCTGAAAGACTTCAAAAAATGGAAACTACTTGAGGAGCTTATGTCGTTACCGCTTCTATATTACTGTAATCCAATTTTCCAGAGATCTATTCTATTTGGTAGAGTACTTTGGGTGTTATTAGCAAATTGCTGAATTACAGCCAACTTTTTCATCTATTTTTAAAGCCCAAAATTGCCGAAAAACAAGCTTGACGGCGTTTAATGGCACAACTGTCGTGTTTCTTGGATAATTCCAGTCTATCTTTGCGTTCCTGGTTTAGTCAAACCTTCATGATGAGGTGGGAAAAAATTGCACCTCGCCATGAAGGCTATGATGTTTTGTGTGTTTGACACAAAACAACAGTCTCCGAAATTTGCCGAAATCATGAAAAATGTAAATTGTTGAATTAACAGCAATCACTGGTATAGTTTGCTTCATGGACTTATTGTATGGAAAACACAAATAGCACGCAGAAAACCCTTTTCATTTACCAAAACACACCACAATCAATAAAATTTGAAGATAGACATGTTATTCAGGAATCAACCTTAAATAACCGTTCGACAACAAATTTTCAGGACAAACACATTACACTACATGCATCAACAGCATGCATGCTCTGTGAGGAGCGGTATAGTTGTTTCTGATCTATCTAGAAAAGAAAACAATCTTCTCCTTGTATATAAAGACGTTTCGGAAAGAGAAGTGGGGAAAAAAGAGAAGTGGGGAAAAACTGAATGGGGAAAAATTATTACTTTATCTGAAGCATAGACTTAACAACTCTACTATATCACCTCCATCACGGACAAAATCGTGTAAGTCTGGAATTCGGGAATTGAATTATCATTCCTGAAAAATATTCTCCTCATCACAAATTGAGGAAATGTATAGATTGGAAGCCTGCCAATCAGAAATGAAAGGCATCTAGGTTGTTAGGTCAACTCGGGCTTCGTAGGTTACAACTCGGGCTTCGTATGTTGGTCAGATATGAACTCAATCATAATTATTTTTTTCAGCCTTAAAGCATTTTTTTCGTTATCGTCAAACAAAAACTGTTTTCTCAGAGTTAAACTGGCACTAATAGGGCACCGTTTTGACAAAAATAAAAGAATTCGAAATCTTGAGAAACCACGCAAAATCTTGTCAAGATCCTGTCAAGATCTTGGAAATGCTGCTGTGGGCTCGAAAAAAAAATGTTTTTTTTTTCTACGTTTTGACTGTTATGCAGGGCAATCGAACCAAAATTTTGTCTTTCTGAAAAATTTTGGGATGTAAAAGAAGCACTTGTAAACAAAAGTAAAACTTGGAAAACCACGAAAGTTCCTGCCAAGATCCTGGAAACCCTCGTGTGGTTATTGAAGAATCCAAGATCTTGCGTGGACTTGGAAATGGTATCGTGGAAATCCAAGATCTTGCGTGGACTTGGCGTGGATGTCGTGGGTTCGAGCACTGGTTTACCTCAGAAAGTCAAAGGGTCCAAGATAACGGTTCAAGTAGCATTTTTGTGTGAAACCATATACGGTGCATAGTGTTGAATTTTTAAGAAAACTGTAGGAGTGTTTACGAGATAATGTTTCTTGTCTATTGGGTTTTGTTACTAATTGAATCGACAATCTCATGCTTGGCCAGAAAACGTCAACGTTAACGGGTTTCCAGCTTAACTAATTAAAAAACTTACTACTCTCTTTCTTCCGGCTGAGATCATTGGAAAAGTTGACACTCCCCAGTTTCCTACCAAGATTACCGGAAAAAAAAGGTTCCCGGGTTTCCCACAAAGAAAACCCGACAAAAATTAATTCCCGGGTTCCCCACCAAGATTACCGAGAAATTTTAGTATTTCCGGGTTTCCCGCCAAGATTACAGAGAAATTTTTAGATTCCCGGGTTTCCCACCAAGATTGCCAAGAAAATATAGTATTCCCGGTTTTCCGGCCAAGATTACCGAGAAATTATAAAATTCCCGGCTTTCCCCCTTACAAACAAATGAATTTGTATAAGTTCTTTAAAGTTGCATAAAAATTCAATGAAGACTGCGTGGAAATTAGTAAGTGGGGATTTATAATGAAAAATTGATGAATTATATATAAAAGTTTTGGTTTTTTATGGGCTATCGTGAAATTGACATCGTTGTGACATAATAGTTGCTGGATCGCACGTTATTTAGCGTAAGATTTTAATCACTTTTGAAAATAATTGACTTGACTTGTCTGAGACAAGATGGATTGTATTTTAATCGCATAATTTTTATTTACCCCCACTAGATTGAGATTACTTTGACAACACCTTCTTTTAGACCGAACTAATTTATTTAAAGACGATGAAGCACATATAAGTAATCATTTCAATGCGTGATACACATCAAATTTAAGGCTCTAAGTCGGAAGCCCTATAAAGATAACAAAACAGAAATTTTTTTGAACGATGCCAAAATTCGATATGATAACTTATGACTAACTTTTTGAAATCTTGTCTACTAAAAAAATTGAATTTTAACAACTGAAGTTACAAAATAGATAAATACTGTCATATCCGGAAGAAATGTCGTCGGTTTTTTTTGAAAAATTTGACAAATTTCTGTGAAATTGGGAGATTTTTGGTTGTTTCCGGTAAGTTTTTTAAATGAAGACATTTCAAATGAGAACAGAAACTTATTTCCTGAAACATTGAGTAATATTTATATATTTTTAAATTTAGACGAATGGTGATAAAATTTAAAATCAGATTTTGATGATGAAGAGAAAAACGTTAATGGATCAAAATTTGAGTGAATTAGAAATTCATTGAGTTTTTTAAGAAATTATTTAAGAATTTGTATGAGGGCTTTTCAAATATTTGTAAGTTTGTATTTGCAGAGCAAATGCAAAATCTGAAAAAAGAAAAGGAAACTTTGGCGAGACGCTTAAAGTTTGTGTATGAGTGGGAAGACAGTGTGTATTATGAGGTAAAATCTGGATTTGAGATGAAATTGTTCTTCTTTCATATAATTTTTGGAGAAAAATGCTCAATTTGAAGTTCTGGAAACTCCCGTTACCAGTGTATAAAATATCTAACAGCGGAATTTAAGTGTTTTTTTCATATTTTTTTTGTTTCTGGCATTGAAACCTGGAATTGCCAAAAAATTACAGCTTTCATGCAAGCTGATTACTTTTCCTCGAAACGCAAAATAAAATAATACACGATTTCAGTAGTTTTTAAAAAGGACAAAAAACAAAATCTCTAAATGCGTAATATTATTTAAACGACAAAAGAAGCAAGAGAAAAATCACCATTGTAACCGCAAAAGTATTTCCCAACACTCTGCTTCGCTTCCTTTTGAACCAAATTGGCATTTTTAATCGTAAGCATAGTTCTTCTCAACCATTTTCCAGTTTTTAGTTTGTCTGGTAACTTTCTTTCAGGAATGAGTTTTGCAAAATTTGATTTTGCTCATTTTTTTTGTTCTGCGACAATCTGCTTCTTTGCAAAGAACAGTGCTCTTTATTCAATATCAATCTCTTCTGAACAGGAACAAGTGAGACAAGCCAAGTTTTTTGCAACTTGCAGACAAAAACAAAGAAGTTTTGACATCAATTAAGACCGATATGTTTTATTATTGTGTCATTATTCAAAAAACGCTCCGCATACTTTTAATTAGACAAAAGAACGAAATCTGAATCTTTTCAACCATTGACCCCATTTTTTCAAAAGTGAGGGGGGTAATCTGGAATTCAATTTAAGCGAGCGCTTTATTAACCAATCAGAGTCGACTATTAACTTTCCACGTATGCTCAAACTATGTTAAAGTGAATAGAAAAAATGCGCCATGCTATGTTAATTACCCGAATTGTAATACAAAGCCAAAAAGATCCCGCAGGCGCTTCGCCGCGATAACCGACCCGCGATTTCCGGAGTACATCCCAAAGCGCATGAGAGGCATGGCCGTGAACAGCGGTCCGCAATTGCGTTCAAACTAATATTCAGCTATCTCAACTAAAGGCCAAGTAATTTTTGGTAAATTATAGCACAGAAGGGGGCGATTCTCTACTAGATATCAAGGGGGGGGGGCAATTGTTGAAAAGATCCCGAACCATTGTTACTAATATCTATCAATCAGCTCGGTACTATGAGAGCATTTAACCATCAGGTTAGAGTTTCAGACATACAAATGAATGGAAAATTTGTGTGCATTCTCAAAGTACAAGGGTTCGGCGCACACTCGCGTGTGAGCCACCTTGCCTATAGGGGAAATTAAAATCAAGGACCAATCAATTTTGTACTCTTTCAATTTTTGTTCAATCTGCCGCAGTGAAACATGCTCGTTGATAGCCTGCTGTGCTTCGTCAAGAATTTCACTGATAACTTCCTCTTCGGTCTCTTTCAGCAAAACATGTTTCGGACAAAAGGTTCCCCAAATAGCCAAATCCAAGTTTGTCTCACCAGGCTCTTCAGTTCCGGTAACTGGCATTTTTTCTGTTTTCCAAGCAAATTTTTCTCCTTTGTTTGATTTCCATATCCAACTCTTATTCTTCTGGATGACAAACACAAACCAATGCGAACCAGGATACCATTTTGCGATGAAGTCGCATACTTTTCCCGACCTCTCTTCGTCAGACAGATTTCCATTTTTTGCGAATAGCTCTCTTGATGCTTTCATCCATGCTTTTTCCTTCATTAAACTGTTCTCTTGGAGTAAACCTAGTCGGTCAGCGTAAAGTTTTGTTTTCCAATATCTGTCGTGTTGCTCAGTATCAGCCTCATCCAACAAATCTTCAAAATGTTTTTCATACGATTTTTGCAAACCTTTTAGTTTAGAAATTTCTTTTTTGACAGGCTCGTAAGATTGTGAACTTGCTGAAATGAGTTGAGGAATGTCATCCAACCACTTAGGAATATCTCTTTTCAGCTTCTCCATTTTTTGCATCTCAATAAGGAAACGCTCATCTTGTGTTCTCAATAATTTGTCCAACTGGTTGCAAAACTGGTCAGCTTTCATGCGTCGGGTGGGACATGCGCCAGATACATCCTGGAGATCCACATCCTGTAAAAGGTCACCCTCAACTGATGGTCCGGACTGAAATCTTCCGCTGTTTTTTCTTCCCAACGTCTCTTCAGGGGGTTTGCTGCGCTCCGTTATTCCTGAATCTTTGTGTTGCGAAGTCTTCTTTGTAAGAAGTTCACGATATTTCTCTTCAAGCTCTGTGACCTCGAATAATGAATCCATTTCTTCTGAATTTTGATCATCTCGAAGGTACTGATCAATTTGTTTCTGCAGCTCTTTAATCTTACGCATCTTCCTCTCATTTGATGATATTGTGTTTCTTATTGACTCTTCAATTTTCACCAAATTTAAATTAGCAAGCATTTCCTCATAGAATTCAATTTTTCCATTAATTTCGGCCTCTTTGTTTTCTAGCTCAGCCAGACAGTCTGATAATTGGTCAAAACTATGGATGTCACCAACGTTTTCTCTCTCTGGGTCATGCCAAAATGATTGGTCACGTGCAGTTATCCTCTGCCACATTTTGTCATCGAGAATATCAAATTCGCTCAATTCGTCCTTCCATTCACTTTGGAACGTGTCCAAAACTACCCCAGCATCCCGTGATAAAATCTTTCGGGCATATATTTTCGTCTCCTTCCTTAAATAAAGCAAAAAATTAAAACGCCAGTCACGAAACATCTCAACGTTTTTCATTAAATACCGACTTCAATTTCAAATTACCAATTATTGAGTTCAATTTTGGTTCCAAAAATAAAGATTGGAGAAATTTTGCACAAAATTGCAATATATGATGCCCAATTTCATTAAAGTTAGGTTAATTAGAACTATCAACCACTTTTCAGAAGTTTAAAAATTACAGGATATGACAAATTGACCATTTTAACAAAAACTAATGCTTGCTAGGAGTCTCATCAGTAATTTTGAAGACAAATCAAGCTTTAAGTTGATTCCGAAAAACTGCATGTTGTGAATCAGCGCATTTACAAACGCTGGTTATCAGACTCCAATAGTGCTATGGAGTTTCATCAACGAAAGCACTCGTTTGTGCTTGTGAGTTTTTATTAATAATAAAGAATCGATATAATAATCAGTAAATTTTAAACAATATATGAGAGCACATCGTGAAAAGATAAATCTCCTGAACTGCAACTGCAACAAATTTAGTTTCGTGTCATCTTGTATTGTTAACCATAAAATTGCACCTAATTCAGGACCAGAAAAAATAATGAGATATATGGGAACAGTCAGTTTGGGTGTCAAGTAAAAGCAAAATGTTGCTGTAAAACTATAAAAAGATCTTAAAAACATTGCGATACCCGTTCATATTGAGGCGAGGTTTAAAAATTTTGATGAATGGACAAAAAATGAATAAATCACGAAGAAAACGAACAAAAATTTTGAAAAAACTCGAAGCAAATATTGATGCTAAAACAACCAAGAGAAGACCAATTTTTTTGCAACTGCACAGAGTTTCAACCCGTGTCATTAACTAGAATAACTTTTGTAAAGATTAAACAAAGTTCGAAACAATTAGGTCAATTACTTTTTTCTTAAACAAAACACTATTTTCTGAGAACACTGTTTCTTGAAATTGTGAAAAAAAGAAGAATGGAAGATGTTGCCATTGGAAAACTGAACCTCTAAAAAGAGACTTTGATTTGCAGAACTTCTGTATCGAGATTTAAGAAAAAAAAACTTGTCTAACTGCTGACGGCCAATGTCGGATTACGCGGTGACTGTCGTTCTTTCGACTAAATTCACTCGTTTTTTTTTTCATTGTTTCACGACAACGTTTAAAGAATAAGTTTACAGGCGGGTGTGATTTTTAATGAGCTTCATCAAGCTTATTCAAACTTGCTCCTTTTTTGCATATTAATCTTTCATTTTAATACATAATACGCGTTTTTGGGACAAGCTCGAACAATAGTAACAACATTTTGTAACCAATATCACGTTACATATCGCTAGTTTCCCCACTATACGTATCTTGAGTAGTGGATAAAACAGGGATACCAACCACCAATGAAATTTGACCCTTTCTCCTAATATTAATCTTATCAGGATAATTGTTTGTTAGTAGAGTGAAAACACAATCCTATAATCCTGAATTTGCTCTTAAACTCGCTCATGAAATTATTGTTCAGTAAAACACAAAAAACTCAAAAAAAATCTAAGTGATTTTTAAATTGGAAGATATAAGCTCATACAACTGGGTGAAAAAAGAAATTGAAGAACTGAATTTTACTATGGAGTATCTCATATGCGTTTAGAGTGTAAAACAGAAAAATCTTTTGCAATGTGTAGCCTAAAAAACCTTCCACTCACTACTCTATATATCTACTACTTGCTTATACCCCCCTTTTATTCACGACTATATATTAGCTCTATATTCTTACCTTTATATTCACTCGAAATCTATCTTTTCTTGTCTTCCTTAGTGCAAACCACTAGTGTCGAGTTAAGCTGGTAATTAACTGTTATCAGACGGATAGGTTGGGTTCTATCCCCACTGACTCCAGTGGACGTCCCCAGATACTAGTATAAAACTAGTGAGACCGTGTAAAAAGCATGTAAAACCAATTTGTGAAAAGTGGTGTAACCAATTCGTGGATAACTTGAACAAAAAAGAAAATTTGAACAAAAATTAAAAGTAATTTCAAAATAAAAGTTTTCGTATATCCCCCTAATCAATATTTAATCAATCTAAAACTGAAACTTTCTGTCTCACTGTGCGTAGTGGTTAAATCATCGAGTCTAGTTAAGTTGCTTTAGCAAACGGAAGGTTTGGGATTCCTTCCTCACTAACTCCAGTGAACGTCCCCCGACTCTGATGAATTACTATGAAATTAAGAGAGAAAAAAACCAAATTCACAGTTCTTAAAAAGGATGATCCCTGCTGTGAGACTGTATATGGGACACACTGTGATGGGTATACGGTCAAAAACACTGAGATCGATGGAAACACAGTGATTAGTGTTTTGCAGTGTAACTTGAAAAAAAACCAGCTTATCTCTTGTATAAATTTTAAATTTTGCTAATATTTGTATAATATTAAGATTCTTGTTTTTATTTACTACTTGGTTAAATCATAATTAAGCTAAAACCCAAAGTAATAGCAAAAATTAATAATTTAAAAAAAAATAAAGCAAAATTCAGAATAAAAGCGAAATCCCTCCTTTAAGAGTGAATCACTCTTTAAGAGCAAAATCGCCCCTTTCGGAGTTATGACCCAGTACAAAATCACTATTTACTGAGCTTAAAGAGTGATTTCCCTCTTTTTTAAATAATTTTTAAAATAATCTAAATTTTCTAATAAATTTTTATTTTTTTATTTTTCTATAATTTTTATTCCAAATTATCTATACTCTTCAATAAATTTATAATCTCTTTTACTTTTTCTATATTTCTTCCATCATTAATAGGAAATGTTACAAAATTATAATATTTACACGATCAACTTTCCCCAAATTGGCCAATAACAGATCTGTGAACCAGCTCCACTGATCTGTCAGTTAAATTTCTACTAAATCCTCTAGATAATTCTACATCTGGATGCTGTTTCTTTACATGAGCTCTTATCCCATCATATCTCACAACAGAAGGACAATATAGACAATTAACTTTAGCTGAAGTACAATTCCTACATGTATAATTACTCTCATCAAAATCAGTTAGTGGTTTTGCAGAATTACATTTATTACAATTTCTAGTTAAGACTTTGGTGTTAAAGTTAGAGTTAGAATTAGAGTTAGAGTTAGAGTCATAGTTAGACTTAGAGTTAGAGTTACAGCTAATGCTAGAGTTTTAGTTAGAGCTAGAGTTAGAGTTAGAGTTAGAGCTAGAGTTAGAGTTAGAGTTAGAGTTAGAGCTAGAGTTAGAGTTAGAGCTAGAGTCAGAAATAGAGCTACAGTTAGAGTTAGAGATACAGTTAGAGTTAGAGTTAGAGTTAATACTAGTGCTAGAGTTATATCCAGATTCATCTTTAAAAGAACAATCAGTTTTCATACAAATACCACCTAATATTTTATCACTACATGAACATTTACTAATTTTATCTTCATGATATATTGAATAATGAAGAGCTAAATTAAAAGGGAGTCCACATTTATGAACACACTCTAAACATTTTATAATCATTTATAATTGGTCAATTTCGATTACACCAAAAATATTTGGCCAAGATTTTAATTACATCTTTAGTATTATCTTTAGACGCGACACACTCTGTTAAATATTTCTTCCCCGTCGTATTGAGTGTATTAGTTTTATATCAACTATCTAAAATCACTTCAAGGTCTAATTCCGTTTTATCTCTAACAAAATTTATAATTTCATCTCTAATTTCTTCATTATTTCCATATAGTCTGTTTAGATACCTTCGTCCCTCTTTATTTAAAATTCCAGTGTCTTTATTTATATATTCTCCTTGTAGCTTTTCGATAAACTGTTTTCTTTGCGCTTCTTCTCCGTATCCAAAATGGTGAAACATGGACGAAGTCCCATTAACTAATGTACTTGCTCTATTCAATATAATACTTGCACTCGTTGCCACATGTCAAGCAGTTTTTACTGTTGTATCAGGACTCATATAATTATATATCATAAAACATGTACCTATAATGCCTAAAATAGCTGATAGAAACCTAAAACCATCAGCCCTAACCATTTCTTGTGTTAAAACATCATTCTATATTTCAATACCTTTTAATGTAAGAAATTTATTAAAATAGAACTGTTAATTATCACGATTAACAGTATTTCTATCGGTAACATTTATCATGAGTGGTTTCATATATGCTATAAGTTTATTTTTGTCTTCACTTTCTATTTTATCTTTTAAACTAAGAGTTTTTAAATCAAGGAAAGCAACTGTCGAGTCATATATCCTAGTTCTATTCTTATCAGTAATAATAAAAGTAATCTCTTTCCTATTATATTTAATTATACCATAACGAAATTCATCCGACATTCCGTCTGTACAATTATAATAGTTACTATTTAACTCACTAATTATTTTATTGAAGATTTGTTCCCATTTATATCTTTCATTAAAATTTTTAGATAGATCGGCTCCATTACAAGTTGTTAAGTAATTAGTATCACAACTTATTCTTGCTGTATTATTTATTTGGGTTGGTTTATGACACATTACAATCATTTGAAAATAATAATGTCTTCCTTCTGTGAAATAATAAGCTATATCCTTATTAAACTTATCACCCATATCACCAAGAACAATTACACTATCTTTGAATTTAGACTCACCTTTTGATGTGATCATATTTATATCGCATGTATTAAATCCAATATAAAACTCACCAGTCTCAGGATCTATTCAATCTCTATCATCTTTACATAAAATGATTATATTTTTAGCTTGCTGTTGGTTTTGGTTTTGGTTTTGGAATTGGTTTTGGTTTTGGTCTAAGTATGATTTTAAATATTGTCTGATAAAATATGTTTTACCTGTTCCAGTTCCACCATAAACACTAGTATGTAATGGTGACTGTTCATATTCAAACCTAACTAGACTCCAATTCATAAATCCACCAAAGCTTCCCCCTAGTTTTGTATACTTACTCGGTATTGAATCATATATTAAAAAACAAAAACCAATTATGATAGTAAAAATTATAACTGCGCTACCTGTCTCCATTTTTATACCTATTAAAAATAATTATTCTAATTTTTGAGGAATTCAATAATAAATTTAATATCAATAATAAAGCTCTGAGTGACATCAGAATAAAAGATATAGGAGAAGATATAAGTCTACCACCAATTTAAATAGTAATAAGAGATCAGACTCCAGATAATATCAATGACAACAACTCCAACAACATTGTAAATTTACATCCAACTGAAGGTACACATTGGGTTTTAGTTATGAGAAGAGAAGGTGGTCCAACATATTGCTTTGATAGTTTTGTTCTTGAAACTCCTCCATTATTTATAGAAGCATATGTTGATCTGAGCTCTACTGAGAGAATACAACAATATGATGAATCTTATAGTGGAGCTTATTGTTTATATATGATCTATTTTATTGATAGAGGATTTAGAATTAACAATACTTTGAATAATCTAGTTAATCAAAGTAAATATCTGGGAGAATATATTGAGTGTTTTTGTTTAGGTTGTAATGTTAATGATAAATATAATGTTAAAGATAATGATAGTGATAATGGTAATGATAAAGATAATGATAATGATAATGATAATGATAATGATAATGATAATGATAATGATAATGATAATGATAATGATAATGATAATGATAATGATAATGATAATGATAATGATAATGATAATGATAATGATAATGATAATGATAATGGTAATGATAATGATAAAGTTAATGTTAATGATAGTGTTAATGATAACGATAATGATAATGATAATGATAATGATGATAATAATTATAATGCTAATCATAATGATCTACGAAGTATCTTTGCTAATAATGTTAAAGATAATGATAATGATCTACAAAGTAGCTTTGCTAATAATGATAATGTTAATGATAATGATAATGATAACGTTAATGATAATGTTAATGATATTTTAATGTATCTCTTTGATGAATGATGATAATATAATGATGATAATATAATTACTGAAGCTACACTCCCAGAGAACTTTAGATGTATAATATCTGGTCCTAGTGAATGTGGTAAGACATTGCTATAAAAAAACTAATTCTGGCTAGAGTATACTTTCATAAGCTATACATCATTGGTCCTACTGGTGATCAATATGAAGGTGTAGAGAGAATAAACGATAAAGCAGATTTTGAGTTTGTTAAAGATATAAAAGATTTACCCTCTCCTGATCAACTACCAAAAGACTTAAAGAAACTAAAGATAATCGATGATATTAGAGCCGAAGAACCAGTTATTAATGATTACTTTTGTAGGGGTAGACATAATAAATGAAATATGATATATCTTAATCAAAATAAATTCATAATAGATAGACAGAATGTTAGAGAGAATTGTTGTCTATTTATTTTATTTGAACCAAGAGGTAAAGTCCTCATATCTATATATCAAGATTTGTTTATTAATGTTGAACTTAATTATAATGATTTTGCTAATATATGTAATAAGGTATAGAAAGAGCCTTATAAATACATTTTCATTGATATAGCTAAAAATAAAAATATTAATGGTAAACAAAGAATTAATTGGGATTGGAGAGTTTTGTAGTTAAATTTAGGTTTAAGTTTATATCTAGACTAGATCAACGAAGTTGCCCAACTAGACTAGATCAACGAAGTAGACATAATACTTATAATATGATATATCATAATCAAAATAAATTCATAATAGATAGACAGAGTGTTAGAGAGAACTGTAGTCTATTTATTTTATTTGAACAAAGAGGTAAAATCCTCATATCTATAAATCAAGATGTCTTTAATAAAGTTGAACTTAGTTATAATGATTTTGCTAATATATGTAATAAGGTATAGAAAGAACCTTATCAATACATTGTCATTGATATAACTAAAAATAAAAATATTAATGGTAAACAAAGAAATAATTGGGATCGGAGAGTTTTGTAGTTGAATTTAAGTTTAAGTTTATATCTAGACAAGATCAACAAAGTTGCTGGTTACACCAGATGTAACGTAAAACTTAATACATCACCTTTAAAGTCTATAGGTCTTCCATGCTCATCTTTAATATGAACCTCTAAATATTCTATTCTATCTTTAGTTACATTTTGATACAAGATATTAGTTGGTATAATATTTACCAAGTAACCTGGTGGCTCTGTTAGACTAAAAGTATATAGTATATCTGTGTTATTCCCATTATCTATAACACCAGATATCACATTACAGTGAATGTTAATAGTACTAAAGCCCATAATATCAACAAATTTCTGAGATGTATAATTACCTTTTTGTAAACTATTTTTCTAAAGCCCGGTAATGGGTCTATTGGGTTTTCTACATCAAAGCTGAGTGCTTGTTTTATTTCCATTAAACATTTCATCGTATTCTTATCAGGTTATTTTATAACATGACCATTAGCTTCTTCTTTTATTAATTCTGCTATGTCAGTTAACTCATATGCTCCTGGTGTAATAGTTGAATATAGCAACGGGATTCCTTTATAATTATAACTAAGGACAGATGTAATGTTTGGGCTAGAATGGGGCTTCGCCCATGTTGGGGTACCTGGGCCTACGGCCCTTGCGCATTAGAGTTGGGGTTAGGGCTAGAATTAAAGTTAGGCTCAGAACTAAGAGCCTTAGGTAAAGCTTCTTCACCATCTAAAACAGTACTAGCATATATGAACTGATTATTCCTCCTATTCACATTAAACACTGAGAAACAAACTTATAATCTAACTGAACCTATTAAAATTGAACTTTTCTGTTGGCTTTATCATTCTAAAGTTAAGTGTATGCTCTTCTTTAGTTTTAATTAAAGCATCATGTATCTTTTTTGGTTCCCATAAGATTAAGTTATCCGTCATTTTTTGACTTGTAAAAATGGATTTTAATTTGGATACAACCTATGGTTATAATAACGATATACACAAAAGTAAGATTATAAAATATAAACCTAATAATCTAGCAACAATGAATACGGTTAATACTAATATAAATATCAATCTCAATAGAGAAGAAAATCATATAAATTTGCGTGATTCGCATCTAGAGATAGATTTTGTTGTATTAGATGATGCTGGTGGTGTATTTGCTAATAATGCTAATATCAGATTAGTTAATTATGGTATGATGGCAATGTTTAGTTCAATTAAACTTGAAACTAGTGGTGGTAGGACTATTGAATATACAGATCATTGCCATCCTAATCTTTTGATGTATTTACTAAGTTATTAACTAGTGCTGATGATGAACATGAGAGTGGTTTTGTTAGAGATCAAGGCAATAGAGATAATCAACTTAAAGAAGACCACAATGCTGCAGAACGAGGTCATATGTATATGATGATTAAGATGCGTGATCTATTTGGTTTTGTAAATGATTTAGAAAAAAATATATATTGTTTAGGATTAAAACTAATATTAAGAAGAAATAATAATGATAAAGCTCTATTTAGAGTTAATGCTAGTGCTGATACAGTTGGTAATGATGGTAATATAGATATTAGAGATATATCATGGTGTGTGCCCAGTATTGATCTTAGTAATGACAATAGAACTTTTGTACAAAAGGGATTAAGCAAAAAGAATAATGTAGACTTTTGCTATTATGAAAGAAAGACATTTTATAAGAATGTACCCATTGCTACTAACTTCTTGTTTGATCTAGGTATGGAAAGTGGTGTGGAAAGACCACAATATATAATAGTTGGTTTTGAAAATAATAATGTTAATGAACAACCCATGATGCAAGTACATTTGATATAATGAATGTTAATGAATGTTAATTTAGGATTGGTAGTGAGTTTTATCCCGAGGATAGAATGAATATTAACTATGGTACTAATAATTATAAGGAGACGTTTAAAGAGATTGTTATTTTAAATAAAGATTATAATGGGCTACCACATATAAAACCATATATAAATCTTAGAACAATCAAAAGTAACTATAGAATATATGTATTTGATAATAGATATCAAAGTGATCATATAGGTCCACAACCAGTACAACTTAATTTTAAATTTAGTGCTGCAGTTGCCGATGGTATATGCCATGCATTAGTATTAACTAGAAAAGTTATTAGTGTTAATAGTGATGGTAATAAGATGGTTGGAATAATCTCGTAGAGATTGATGGCCGGAGGCCTATAATATCTTAGTTATAGTCATGATGATTGTTATCTGCGAAGCAGTTCCTGATAGTAACTGTTATAATTATTGACGTTGCTATGGTAAAACATCTGCGAAGCATGTCTTAACACAGTTCCTTACATGTCTTAACAAAACCCTTAGCATAAATAATATCTAATTTATTGTTATTCTCTTGAGATAGGACTCCGTCCATGCTATGCCATAGGCCCTTAGCTTCAAGCTTTGTCTTAGGCATAGTCTTTGAGCTTCGCTCGTGGGTGGAACCCGTAGTTTAGGGTTAGGTTTAACAACAAAGGGATTATAATTTTTAACTTCCATTGTTCTTCAATATAGAAATGAGTCTTTTACAGAAATTTAAAACTAATTCATATTGCGTTGGAGGTAGACATTATAGTGGTACTAATAACATAAGAGGTTTCTTTACTTCAAAAGGTACTAAAATGTTAAATGTTATAGGGTAATTGTGCTAAGTGTAAGAGAAATAAGTCAATGACTGTCAGTGATGCAACAATAGATGCAGAGGGATTGACAGATTTCAATAAAAGTGTTGGTAAAGCTACGGTTAACTTTGGAAAGAAAGTTGCTAATAATCCAGTAAGAGCATTAGAACGTTAGAGCTGCTTTTTCAGCCACACCTGATTTAATAAAATTGGCAACTACTGGTGAAGGTATAAAGTTAGTACAAAAAGGAAGAGGTTTAAACTTAGGTACAAAGAAAAGATAATTTAGTTATAGCTAAGGTTAATGTTAAGACTAAGACTATAGCTTTAATCTTACCGATCTGCGAAGCAGGTTCCCTGATCGGTGTAACCGCTTCGCGGATAAATATTAATACTAATATTTTTTACTGAAAATATTTTTATTACTAAGCACTAATAGCTTTAATCTAAGAAAACACTTAACTTATTTTTCTTGTTCTTCATATATTCTTCATATACCTTAAATAATTCATTATACTCATCATTATCTATTTTATTAACATTCATTGATTTAGTATATAGTTTATTAAAATTTTCGCTAAAATTTTTACTTAAAATATACATTTGTGAATACTTTATAATTTTGTTTTTGTTATTTTAGTATTAATTAATTTTGATAATGAACCACAAACAGTTGCTGTAGCAAAAGCTGTTGGTATAGAATAAGGTAGTCCTATACCTGTTAATGCAACTGATGTTGTTGTTACCGTTGTTGCAATTGATGATGATAGTATTTCTGTTATCTCAGCTACGTTAATACAATTTTTATATCTACTTAACTTCTTATTATAGTTATTAGTTTCAGTTTCATAATAATTTCTAATATCTTTTATAATGTTAATTTTGTTGCTAAATTTATTATTAGCTTGGATCTTTTCGGTTATCTGTTTCTCAGCCGCTTCGCGGATCAGCCGCTCTAATACTGAAGACAGATCTGAATATAGTAATCTCTTACTCGGTGCTGCTGGATTGGTCATTTTCAATAGTAAAAAAATCTTTTATTTCTTTCATTATATCTTCTTGTTTAAAACCATAATGCATCTCAAGTATTGCGTGCTCGTTATTATCAACTAATGTACTTTTTAAAAATATAGCAATTATATATTGTACTATAATTTTTCTAAGAGGTTTATTGTATTCTTTCATTTCTCTTAGACCGTTAATAAACATATCATCTAAATGTATGTCAGTACTAATTTGGTTACACTTATTATTATCAAATTCTTGTTTTAATTGATTAAATTTAGAGGTAGTATCAGCAGCAACTTTATTACAAAAGTTAACAGTATTTGTGACTTCATTTGCTGATTCAATAAACTCACTAATTATTTCATCATTAGCTCGTGTTTCATTCAGTTGTAATGTTTTAGTTGTGACTTTATCAAACTCACCCTTTCTTAGTTTAGTTATATTTTTTTATCTAAAATGTCTATTTTATTAGAAGAGGATAATAAGTTATTGTCACAATACTCTTTATTAACAACATCTTTTTCATCTGTAGGAAGATGTACATTTGTAATTTTATAGGTATCCTTCATATCAATATTATCATTATCTTCTAAGAATAACCTACGAGCATTACTTAGTGTTAAGTTGTTTGCTGATGTTAATCCGAGAAGCGAGTTCCCGGTGGACCTCGGGTCATGCTTCGCCATTGATGTTTTGCTTGTTTAAATCTATTTCTTGTCATCTTTGTATTTTTTACTGTAAAAATTATGTCTAATGATTCTAAAACTTTATTATTAGATTCAAAATCAAACTCGGATTGTAATATTTCCTGTGCGTAATATTTACCTTCTATTATCTCACCATTAATATCTTCTATTTTATATGTTGGTGGTTGTGTTTTTAAATTTTCATTAACTTTTAACAATTCTCTATTCCAATTAGAAGTGTAACCTTTAGAAAAGATATTACGTTTACCTGCATTTCTAACATAATCACCAAATTTATGTTTTGGTGTTGCTTTGGTAGACTTAAGATAGTATCTAACTTTATCAGGATTATTAGAAGCATCAACTGGTGTCATAATAATTGTTGAATTAATGTTATTGTTATATGTTATGACTGCATCAATTAAAATATTTATCCAATTATCATCACGATTGATGAAAATTAGTTTATCAATTATATGTAAAATTGTTCGATTGAATCTCTCTATAAACACACCCTTTAAATCACTATAAGTAGAATGAAGTTTTGTTTCATATTTTTTAAGTAAAGATTTAAATGTTTTATTGTAAAACTCACTACCTCTATCTACCCATAACTTTTCTGGTTTTCTACCTTCAGAGCCACCCTGTGGATGTCCAACTAATACTATTTCAAAACCATTAGTTATAGATAAACCAGATTTATTCTTTAATGGAATAGCCCATGCATATTTTGTGAATATATCTCTAACTGTTAAATTAAACTTATAAATATTATTGTATTTACTTAGATATGATTTGTCTATCAAATCAGCTGACCATGTTTCATCTTTAAATAATGGTGTTATTCTTTCTCTTCTAAACTTTGTTTTTTGAGGAGTTAATAGTTCTTTAGATTATAGTTGTTGTTGTTGTTGTTGTTTTACCATCATTATTTTTATACCATAGTTAAAAACTAAATTATATAGTTGCTATTGATTAATAATATTCAAAGATAAAACTTGCTTAGATATACCTAACATTTCACCATATAATCCATCATGACCAGTTTTTGTTTCTAGCATTAATAACTCCAATCTTTCTATCAGGGAACCTGCTTTGCAGATTAAGTTGTTGGAGTCAGTCTTAGTAAGAACGCTGGCTTTAACTTCTTCTTCTTCTTCTTCTTCTTCTTCTTCTTCTTCTTCTTCTTCTTCTTCTTCTTCTTCTTCATTAGTATCATAAACAGTGGATTCACTAGTAAAGGAACCTCTTCTCGTTGATACGATACTAATTGATAATCTTCTTATTACTTTCGATCTATTACTTTTAGTATCTCCTCTTTCTTTATATCCCATATCTAGACTGTTTAATACTATAAGTTTGTCTAGCTTAGCCATTTTTTATTTCTTAAGATAAAAATTAAGTTAAATCAGAAACTGCTTGGTAAACCGCGAGCAGAGCTCGTTGGTAAACCACAGATGGAGTCTCTTCACAGATCATTATATAATCTAATAGCAGCTTCAATTAACTTTCTATCATCATTAATGGTTAGTTCTAGAAGATTACTAACCAGTATGTCTTTGTCTCTACGTATTCTTAATTTTATTTACTAGATGGCTTTTGAAAAGATATGGGTTCTCATCATGAGGATAGCTTTTAAAATTTTTTTACATAAAATCTTTTATCATCAAATGTGTTGAGACTAATCTTACTTGTTTTTGTTGTTGTCATGTTATCATCTACTTTTTGCATTCTACATTCATCTACATTTCTCTCTGCGTTATACATTAGTGCATTATAAAACTCCTCATTTTTAGCATTGTTACAATTCTTTATTCCTTTCTCTTTAGTATTTGTAGGATAGTCTTTGAAACTGTATGTCTTTGGTGACAGGGCTATAAACTCTTCTACAATTTTACTACCTAATTCATGTTTGATTTTGCCTGGAGCTTTATTGTTAATTTTGATTGGAGGTTCAAGATTGGATAGGTCCATGTGTTCATTGTCGACATTACCTCGCTAAAACTTAATACAAAACTATCAGTATCCATATAAAGTAGTTGTAGATCTTTGAGATATGGTTGAAGAATATTATAGAATACATCATGCATGTGTAATTCACTTAATTCTAAGATAGTAACACCTACATATACTGGAGAATCAAATTATATTTATTTCTTTGCATAATCAAATTGGCTATAACCCTTATATCTAGTTATATTCTTAAATGTTGGTTTACTTATACTTTTCATTATCTTTTCTTCATCATGTAAAAACTTACTTTGAATGAAGTGTAGCGGATTCATGCACATTCTTCCAGATAGGGAGTTGTTCCTTAATTTCCTTTCATCCTTCTCTGCTTCAGTTTTAGCTGGTGCTCTTTTGTTTGTATTTTTTGTATATAATCTCTACATATATAATCTTGTTTAATTTTAATTACTCTTTGTATTTTTGTTACTTATACTCCCATCTTAACATAGAACTTTAACATCTTATAATGAACCATGTATTCTGTTTTGTTGTTTTCGTCTGAGAATAATTTTTCTATTTTTGTTTTACTCTTTTCTCTTTCTCAATTCATTGTCAATTATCTTTCTCTTATTGGGCAATAGTGCTAGTTGCTCTGTTTTACCTTTACAACTATTAGTATGATCAATATCACAAACTATTTAGCAACCTTGATCACTGTTATATGGAGTAATTAATATATAATCTAGAGATGTAGTAGTAAACTTGAAATCCTTATAAGGTAGCTTTTGCATCATTGCATAGCCGTATAGGTTATTCGCGTCTATGTACCAGATAGACCTCTGGTCATCCCTGAGACCACATCGCCGATGTTTCGCCAATTTATTTCCATTACTATTATTGACTATCCTATCACCCATTATACCGCATATGCCGCCTCTCTTTGCTTCAATAAAATCATATAGCATTTGTTTATCTTGTAATGTATCTAATGAAAAACCTCTTGACATTTACCAACAATCAAAACTATAACCCGGGAGACTAACGTAATGTAGTGGGTTGAGTACAAATTGTTTCAGACTTAATTTGACATATTCATTCATGCAGTAGTCTAATATTTCCACATCATTCTGTAAATACTCTTTACTTAGATCTTTACCAGTTTTATTACTGTTGTCTTTATTAAAGTTATCGACTTCTTCTTGTGTTGATAGTTTATTAGATAGAGAGGATTTGAAGATTTCTATATTTAGATTACCTATAACTTTTTTGGTAGTCGTCTAAACCAAAGTATTCTTATGGATATAATGTTATAGTTTTACACCTATATATCTTTGCCTTTTGATCTAGAGGCATAGCTAAGAAGTTATAACTATCTAAGAATTTGAGACAACAAATGCTAAACATCTTAGATTTACCAGCGGCTAGTGTTATGTTATCTACTTTTCTCTTAACATTAGTCTGTTTAAAGAGTTCATTGTATAGTAGGTTGAAGTCATAGCCAGAGCCATTGTGGAATTTTACAGGAATGAATTTTTGTTGTTTATACCTCAGATTATATATTTTTCATGCTTGTCCTCTATTTTTACCAATTTAATGACAATGATCTTTTACTTTATTGATACATGTTTTACTGCAGATATGACAAGTGTTATTAGTTTCATGATATAATTTATCTTCTTCATTGAATATCATTTGTTTGTTGCGCGTGAAGTTATTCTCAGTTTCTATTTCTAATAGATCACTAGCAAATCTTTTGATACAATCAAGACCGAAGTAGTATTTGAAATTACCCTGCCAGATGTAACCCACACTTATTGTTATGTGTTCAGCTATTACATATTTACAGTCATTAGTTGCGACTTCAACAATGCAACATTCTATATCAGCAGTTGTAACATTTTTTTCTATAATCTGACGCTTTTGTTCGTTTATAAAAGTAGTTTTTCTCTTCTTAGGACAAACAACCTCGGGTTTGAAAGAGTTGTTACATTCATGTTTGTCGTATTTAATTTGAGAATCAAACCAATATGTATATCTATCACAGTAATGGATTTTTTGATTCTATTTGGTCGATCCAACAAGTTTCTATGTTTTTAATTAGAGCGCATTGTTCTGTAGTACCATCTCCCCAAACCAATATTCTGACACCTTTTCTATCATTATCAAAATCATCCACTGGTTTAAACATTTCTACTTTGCCCCCACCACAAGGTGTGTGTACCCAAATATTAATATTGTATAATTTCTGTATTCTTATTATATAAGCAAAATCATCTTCATCTCGTTGTCGTGCTTCAATTAGATTATTTATATTTTAACTCTCGCGTGTTGCGTTGTCCATAGCAGGATGTAGCCAAGCAGTAATAGTTAGTTGCAAGCGATTGTACTTATAACTGCGTATATTTAATATCGATTTAGAGTTTTTGATATCAGGGGGTAAATCTATGTAACTACCAATAGATGCCTTAGTTGGTTTAACTGAATCTTCTCAATCCAAGAAATGCGAAGCCGTAGCCATAACCTTCATATATTTCCTTGTCGAAATCTAGCCATTGTTTGAAGTCACCGTAATCATATATAGCCTTATTAATAAATTCTTGTAATTTTAACTTCTTCTATAGTTCTCTTCTTGTACTCACACTCGGCCTTGACCTTATATTTAAAACTCTTAACTTTTCTAAGCTGATAACAGTTTTTAATTTCCGGTAATGAGTTATTATTTGAATCGTCTATATGTAATTCCCACCTTTATCCGTAATATAAAAATCTCGTATGTTCTGACTTGAATTTATATCAAAATTTTCTGTGTTTTCTAGATACATGCGATTGTGACTATATGAATGAGTAGTTAGAGCTACTTTACTTTTAAATTCTTCACATTCTGTACATTCAAACTTAATAATGGTGTAGATATTGTCGCCGGGTTTAGTTTTAGTTTTAATAAAATCTTTAGTTTCAGTTTTAGTAGAAGTTTTGACATAGATAAAGTCTCCATCCGAATCATACATTTTCTCTATAGTTTTAGTTGAGGCTTCAATTTTAGTTGAGACTTCAGTTAATGCCTCATCCAAATCAGAATCAAACATTTTCTCCAATAGTTCTTTATGTTTGGGATCGTATGATTGATGTCCGTATAAACCCTTCTTGTTTCAGAGGATAAAATATAGACGTCGCAGAAGTTCACACTTGTGACATTACTGTTTGTTGAGTGAGACATGATGATTTTATTAGGGAAATTTATGGAAAAAGTAATTTTTCGAAAGTGAAAAAATGAAGTGTGACAAGTGTAAAAATAAGCCTTGGAAAGAATGTTGTTATGAGTGCAAAGAATTAGAATATTGTTGTTATGTATGTTAAAATATAGTTAAAGTAAAAAATTATATTAAACATTTGGGAGACGATTATGATAATCCAGATCAATATCTGGCGTGTAATATGTGTAAAGTTTTTAATCATATTTCTTTCTTTAGGTTTATAAATGGAAGATGCAGATTGTGCATCTATCTCAATAGATATAGATATACACATACCAAAGATAGATTCAAGGAATATGCTAAAAGATTTAATGTAAAAGTTTAGTATAGACGAGAAATAATATTTTGTGATGTACATAAGTGAATTTGCAAACGAGCTAATTAATATTTTCTAGAATTAAGCCATTTCATAATTTAATGCTAGACTTAGAGTGAATATGTAGTAGTGGATAAAACATGGATAGCAACAAGCATTAAAATTTGGCCCAATTCGACATGCGCGATTAGCGTTAGGAGAAAGGGTCAAATTTTACTGGTGGTTGGTATCCCTGTTTCATCCACTACTATCTTGTTCCCGGATCACCCTAACTAATGCTTTTCTGGGATACCCAGAGACGTTAAAGAATTCGTCAACGCAGACGAAAGTTTATCCGATCCTTCAAACGTATTGAAAGATGCGGGATGATGCTTAGGGAATGAGTGAGAAACGTTCATGATCTCTTGATTTTTTTAAATATCAAAATTCTGTGATGATTTGAAATCCCCCGTTGATAAAGAAGCTACTATGATATTGACCAATTAGCAGTCAGAATTAAAAACATTTATTTAAATGTGTTTTTGAAAATACTCTTGCAGTAAAACAAGGTCGATCTATTATTTTAAGTAGTAACCTGCTTGTAAAATCACTTAACACTCAGTTCGGGACATAAAAGCTGTATGAGGACGTAATACATACCACCTATTCAAAACGGTAACTCAAGAAATAGAAATTTTTAATGGATGAGTTGCTCCACTGAGTTAAATGCAAGCTGTTGCAGGCGTACTGCTCCTTCAAATCAAATAAAATTTTCTCTATTTTTTTTGAAAAAATATAACGGGCAATTGAAGGAGCAGACTCAGGCAACTTGCTGCCAAGTACCCCTCCAAATAAACCACTAATAAGTCCAATAAAAAATGAGTAGTGCTTTTTTCCTCGGCGTTTAGACGTTCGTCGACAAGTTTCTTATAGTAAGGAATAATTGCATAAGCTTGCGTCAGATGGTCAACGATTTTACTATTTTACGATTGGCCAGTTTACGATTTTAATGAAGTAATTTTCACTGAAAAACCGATTTTAATGATTGATACTAACAATTTTGTTTCATCAAATTTTAATTTCAATTGAAAATGTTGCCGCTTCATTCTGAATGAAGAACGCTGTGCTTAAGCCTTCCACGTGCCAAATTGAGACTGCAGCGGCAACAATTTCAATTGAAAATTAGGATCTAGCAAATTGTTTATATAGCACGTTACTATCTAAAAATAGTCCAAATGCGCCGGGGGGGGGGTCATAAAATATATATACCCACTAAGCTGGGGGGCCGAAAATGAATAGATCCGAGAATGATAAAATCTTTGATCAGTACACTATCTCTCGGCAGAAGTGACTGCCGCTAGAAATGACTCGTTGTCCAAATTCGATGTGTACTGCTCTTGTTGTTAGACAAGTGAAGAGGTAGCAACATCTCTTCAAACTGCGTCGTAAGATCATCACTTCGATGGATCTCAAAACTGACTACGCTTTGAATGAATGGGAGAATATGTTCATCGGCTACTTCTCAGGATAGGTCCGTCATATAAGGGTGGATTGGTTTGGCATTCCTCAATCTGCTTTTGATAAAACTTGACTGGATTTTTCTTAAGGAATTCCTCAATCAAACAATCAGGAACTCTTGATAGAGATTATTTCTCACAATTTCTGTGCCCTCTGGTAATTTGTCTCGATGTGTTTTCTCCAACAGAGGTTGTATATCTGGCTGCATCGCTGTTAACAATATTGGGTGTTTGGCATTGTAACAAAGGTTCGAAGGTTCAAATGCTTCAGCCAACCTTTCACTTGATTTGTTCCATCTATCAGGGATGACAATTTTGCAATTTTCAACTCTTTTGAGTTTTCTTCACTGCTTGTTATCGCATTTAAAACATTCGGGAGGAATTCAATTTGAGGAACTTAAAAAAAATTGTTCTCCTAGATAGAAATCATCTGCTTTTGAGCGGTATTTTTTACTTCGTCTTTAAGCTAAGGCAGTAGGGGATTAAGTTTCTAATTCTAGTGAAGCGGAGGTTCCGGTTCCAGCTAACTGCTAGCGTAGCTTGTGTTTCTGTCGCTACAGCACTGATAGCTTGCTCAGGTTCGACTTCGTTCTTTTTACACCACGACTTTGGCCATTTATCTTCGTCCCTTTTTAACCAAGCAGGTCAATTTAACCACAAGAGCTCCAGAACTCCTTCAATGGACTATAATCGGGTTGCTCTGTCGGGTTGCTTTTGACAATTTTGGCATGTCTCCATTGAAACATTGATGAGTTTTCCAATATTTCCGCTGCTCTGTTCGCAACGAACACATGTTGTTCCTTGTGCGCTGCTTGTAGCCACTGTATTACTGTTGCTGAGCAGGAACAATGATAGATTTTGTCAATTCTTACATCATATTTTCTTATTATCTACTTTCTGAGACGAACTCGGTAAACTGCGACCTAGAGTTCTAACTTCGGTATTGTCATGGGTCTGACGGCTGCTGCTCGACAGTTTCCTATTACATAAGACATTTTTAACGTCGTTTCATCATGCAGATATGCCACATTGCTTATTGCTTCTACTGATGCATCTGTAAAGATGTGGAGTCACAAGTTTGTAAATCCATTTTTAAAAAAAAACTTTTTTGATCGACATTGTCCTTGTCTCTCTCTCTCAACTCAGAGCAGAAATCAGTGATTAGCATTGAGTTGTCTGCTGACAACTGTTTTTCCCAAGCTTGCTTCATTGCTGCTCAAGTGCTCTTGAGTTGAAAATGCATCCGTTTGGTGAAAAGGGAACATATCCTGAGCGGGTCGAACATTAGACATGAGACAAACGATAGGACAGCATTCTATGAGCTATTTTTTGTTCTTGCTCGATACCCTGACTGATAACGACATTATCTGTGTTCAAATTCCAGTTTAGTCCAAGGATTGAAGATTATTGTGGCTCATCTTCGATAGTTTTCACAACCTTTGTGGACCTGTCCATCTTTGGGATCTGTGACTTGACTTCAATGTCGTTTGTTGTTACCCCTTTTCTTTAAAATGAATCCATCTTTGCTGAAGATTTCTCCGAATTTCTGATACGAGTCAATTGCTTCTTGATTGGTTCTGAGTGACTTTAGGAAGTCGTCCAAATTGAAGTTTCTTTGAACCGTTCTGACGACGCTTTCGTCATTGACTGCTTTTTTTTCATTGCTCGGTGAAAAAAGTAATTTGCACAAGTCGGCCAGCTCTTTGCACTTAAAACGTGTCGTGTGTACTCGTAAACTACGGCCAGGATTTTCTTGAACTCATTGGCTGCTTCAGCGGAGTCTCTGCCGTTGTCGCTGATGATGGCAGATGGGTAGCCATGTCTTGCGATGGATCTGGTGACTGCCGCTAGACATGACTCGTTGTCCAAATTTGATGTGTACTGCTCTTGTCCTTAGACAAGTGAAGAGATAGCAACATCTCTTCAATCTGCGTCGTAAGATCATCACTACGATGGATCCAAAAATTTGACTACGCTTTGACTACGCTTTGATTGAATAGGATAACATGTTCATCGGCTAATTCTCAGGATAGGTCCGTCATATGTGGGTGGATTGGTTTGGCATTCCT
Source organism: Convolutriloba macropyga (assembly GCF_964194025.1). Taxonomy (NCBI): domain Eukaryota; kingdom Metazoa; phylum Xenacoelomorpha; order Acoela; family Convolutidae; genus Convolutriloba; species Convolutriloba macropyga. Next base: position 83,446,685 of record NC_134470.1, on the reverse strand, counting down.
CTGTCTGCTTTTGATAAATCTTGATTTGATTTTTCTTTAGGAATTCATCAATCAGACAATCAGGAATTCTTGATGGAGGTTATTTCTCACAAATTCTGTCGTCTCTGGTAGTTTGTCGCGATGTGCTTTCTCAAACAGGGGTTGTATATCTGGCTGCATCGCTGTTAACAATATGGGGTGTTTGGCATTGTACTAAAGGTTCGGAGGTTCAAATGCTTCAGCCAACCTTTCTCTCGCTTTGCTCCATCTATGAGGGATGAAAGTTCGGCCCTTTTCAACGCTTTCTAGTTCTCTTCACTGCTTGTTATCGCATTTATAACATTCGGGAGGCATTCAATTTGAGAAATTTAAAACAAAATTTGTTCTCCTAGATGGATTTCATCTGCTTTTGAGCGGTCCTTTCTGCTTCTTCTTTAACCTAATGCAGTAGGCGATTAGGTTTCTAATTCTATTGAAGCGGATGTAGTGGTTCCAGCTTACTGCTCGCTTAGTTTGTGCTGCTGTCGCTACAGCACGGATAGCTTGCTCAGGTTTGACTTCGTTCTTTTTACACCACGGCTTGGGCCACTTATCTTCGAACCCTTTTAGCCAGAGGAACTCCAAGAGTCCTTCAATGGACTATAATCGGGTTGCTATGTCGGGTTGCTTTTGACAATTTTGGCATGTCTCCATTGAACCATTGTTGAGTTCTCCAACACTTCCGCTGCTCGGTCCGCAACGAACACTTGTTGTCTCTTGTGCACTGCTTATAGCCACTGCAGTACTGTTGATGATTTGGTCCAGTGATAGATTTTATCTATTCCTTTATCATATTTGCAGAGTATCTGCTTTCTGAGACGAACGCTGTAAACTGCGGGCTGGAGTTCTAAATTCGCTTTTGCCGAGGGTCCGACGGCTGCTACTGGACGTTTCCTTTTCACATAAGTCATTTAAACGTCGGTTGATCTTGCAGATATACCACATTGCGCATTGCTTCTTTTGATGCATCTGTAAAGATGTGAAGTTACAAGTTTTTAATTCAATATTGGAAATTATGCCCAAAAATTGAGAGTGTCCTTGTCCCTCTCAACTCGGAGTATCAATCAATGAACAGCTTTGTGTGCTCTATTGACAACTGTTTGTCCCATTTTTGCTCAATTGCTGCTCAATTAGTCTTGAGTAGACAATGCATCCGATTAGTAAAAGATGAACATGTCACAAGCCGGTCAATCACTGCTGAGGCAAACGACAGGACAATTCTCGGAATTGTTCTTGCTCAAACTTCTTGCTCTGTACTGCGACAGCTTATAAAACTATGTTTCAGTTTAGTCTAAAGATTGAAGATGGTTGTGGTTCAGGTTCAAAAATTTTCGAATCAACCTTTGCTGAAGATTTCTATGACTTTTTAGTAGGTCTAAATTGCTTCTTGAGGGGTTCATAATGATTTAAGGAAACCGTCCATTAGAGGTTTCTAAACCGTTTTGACGGGACTTTCGTTGTTGGCTGCATTATCTGCCAATTGGTGCAAAACATAAATGGCAAAAGTTGGCAAGATTTTTACCCTAAAAATGTTTTGTCTAAAACTTCTCTAAATTTTCTCGCCAGAAAAATTGTAGTCATCTGTTGTCATCGCTTGGGACAGAGATTTGAAGAAACTTTAATTCCATGTCGGCTGATAAATCTACTTGCAGTTCCCGGATGCAAAAAATTTTTCAGATCAGACTCTGCAGCAGGTCTGGTCCCAATAAAAGTGTTTCTTTGAGGGCTACGCCCTGATACATTGCTGCTGCGTTGCACACTCTTCTGACATTTTGAAACTCATGTTGGTTAATTACAGGATTGTGGCAAATACCATTGAATTTCTAATTGGGTTTCCTTCAGTATAGTTTGATCAATTTTCCGTCACATTCATCGTTGACATCTCTCTCAATAGTTTCCTGGCAGCCTTTCTAGAGGCGTCTGTTTGCAGGCGAAGTTCGATAGACCTGAGTTGCCCCAATGCAGAGTAGAAGTTGTTCGACAAATTCACTTCGTTTTCTCGTCACAGAAGTCCATTTTCGTATCTTTCACCGTTGAATCGCATCGTTTGCTCCAAGGTCTGGATTGATCCTTTATCCTGTTTTTTTTAATAGCCGGTGACATCGCAGTTTGAGGAATAGGACTCAATATCCCACCAAGATTTTCAACTGATTTGCTAATTCATTATCTGCATTCGATGTTGCTGTTGTGTGAAGAGTTGATGCTTGATTCACTGGCAGCGAACACCCTAGAGCCCAGCCAACCTTTGACTTCACCGCCCAAGGTGCAACTTTGTCTTCCGACTTCTGCCTAAGGTGAAACTTTGTCTTCCGACTTCTCGAAATTGAACGGCTGATGGATGTCGTAGCAATCTTGTTCAAGAATCACTGGAACCTCGTATCGACTGAAGGACTGATTTGGGTAACCTTAAAAGCGGGTAGCGATCTTTCAACTCTTGCACTTCCATAATCTGACCACCCAACTCCTTTCTCATGCACATAGAATTGCGCAGTTGTCAGTGGTCCAGATTTTTCATGGCCTAAACAGCTATCGGCCCTATTTCAGTCTATGAAATCCTGTGAGCCAGGGGTCCCTGTTACTGATAGGGACTTTTTGCGGCCCTTAGTTTGAAGTTCAGAAAAAATGAATTGTCTACAAATCAGATTGATGATTCCAAAGCACACGTTGCAAGCTCAATTAGGCTTCAGTCTATGTTTGGAAGTCCTCCAAGATTGATGTTATTGGCTTCCACCGTTGAAGCATCTGATACATTCTTTCTAGTTTCCTTCTTCGAGACGTCGCTGTGCAATGTTCTGTTGTGTCGCCTTTCACATTTGGTACTGTACATGTCCTGCTGCTGCAGTCCTTCGAAATATGACCTGGTTTGAAAAAAAAACTCATTCCGAACTGCTGGACATGATCTCGTTCCTCGTTTACTTTCAGTGATTTGAACACATCAACAAATCAAAATAGGGTGTTGTCCATCCTTCAAAGGACAATCGTTAGTTTGCTTGAGTCTTCAGCGTGTCAAGCAAAAGTACTCGTCTTTGGTTTACCACAGATTTGAAAATTATTGCTCTCAAACGACGTGTTTGCCAGTGCTATCAAATTCTCATTTTAAACCTCTTTGGAGACATGCCACTCTTTGACGATGACCACGTTGCCTTTCAAAAATCGAGGGTCTTGCGTATACTACAACCACTATTCTCTCAGTTGCGGATAAAACTTTATCGTTGATGAACTAGATCAAATGTGTATCCAAGTTGAGTGAGAGTGTTTACGACATTTATACTCACATTTGCAAAATTGACGACGCTCGTAGAAATGTCGAGCCAAACTGGAGAATATGTATGTATTTTCTTGAAATGAGCGTTGACTATGACATCTGATCCGACATAATTCTCACGGATTGTATCCCAAGCATGATATTATGATTGTGAGCTGAATTCCATTCCCTATATTGCTGCTTTTGCCTAACCCGTGAGACTGTCTACAAGTATTGAATCTCTTCAGTTTCGTTAATTTAGTTTTTTGATGAACAACATCAAAAAAACGCGACCACGCTGGCTGCTCTAGAGGATCTCCTGAAAACTTAGTTTGTTTTAGTTTCAGCGAGCCACTGTCATAACCTCTCTGTACTGGATGCTAAATTAGATGGGTTGTGTTTGGCTCACTGTGCGCCTATTTCTACTTTGTGCTGAAAAGATTTCTACAACCGGTTCAAGCAATGGGGTAGTTTTCGGATAGGCGCTGAAATTTTTGTCGCCTCTGGCTTGTGTGACATTCAACGGAGGGTCGAGAACTCAGTATAGAGATAGTTGCAAGCTAGGGACAGACCATCGAACCACCAATTTGGCTCACTCTGTTGTTCTTTTTCTATTGTTGTTCTTCTTGATCCAACATTTTTTTTATCTCATTTGCCACTGATCCAGATGCTGTTGAGCTTCCTTTGATAAGCTTATGTTTTGGAAGTTCCTCGTTCTTCGACGGTTTTTGCTTTCTTTCTTTCATTTTCAAGGGCTCACGGAAATTCATTTCTCCATGTTCGGTTTCTGTTTGAATTTGCCGGTCTCTCAGCTTTTGTTCTGCTTCCTGTTTGGCCACCAAGTTTCCAATTTCCAAATTCATCTTCACATTGTCTGGAGTCACACATCACGAATGGGATTGGGCAACACTGAGTTCTTTTCTAATCCTGTTGGTTGCAGACATCTGTGAAGAAACCTCAAAAATTTGTACATTTGGTTTTGAAGCGTCTTTATTGTTTTCTATCACCGTCTGATTTGGATCGTTTTTGCTAGTCGATGTGGATGCCACTACTAGGGATGTTTGGTTTCCAAAAATCTTGCTGTGGCCGTATAGTTTGATCGGGCCTCGATAGTAACTCCTACTATCACTGACGTCCGCAAAACTTTCGGTGCAGCCTTCTGTTTTTATTATACAAATCCTATACGCCCAAAATTTTTCTAGCTTTCCTTCTAGCTTTTCCAATAATTTCCACAATGTCTTAATATCTGAGTCGCTTAAGCTTTCTCCCTTCAACTTCTTCTCCAACACTGACAGTTCATTCAAAATTGGAGCTTCCATTTGTTTTGAATATACGCAATGTGTATTTCCGACAGTCGGCGACGCCTGTGTGACAACGTTAAATGTCCCGGATAAATGGCACTTTGCCATTTTTCCATCTCAAAACTTTACTCTTTCTTCTAACCGACGATTGATGCTTTTGTCGAAATTTTCGAAAAAAAATGGTTTTAATCGTAACCCCTACTGCTGTCTGTTGTGATCTAAGTTGTCTTACGACTCGAAGAAGCATCGAAAGGCACTTTTGGCTGTCATTGTATTGTTTTGTGTCAGGTAGCCTTCCATCTCGCTGTCGTTACTGGAGAATAACTCCATTAGATCTGCTTGCTCTTCCCTAAACATCTTGAGTTGACCATTTGTCCTCCAATCAATAGTTTTCCAGTGTCTGCTGGAGCCTTTTGGTTGTGCTTTGGTCCACCTAATTGAACTGAAGATTCGTCGCTGTTCGTGCCATTGTTTTTGCTGTTCGGGTAGGCCGACCAAATGTCTGCTAAAGAATACCTGCGGATCCGAAATATCTAGCTCGGGCCTCGAGCTTCACTCCGGCCTGGTTCTTCATTGGGTTGCAATTTACTAACGATCTCGTCAAAACATTTAGTCTCTCGCTGGTTCCAAAGGATTCTAAATTTAATTTGCTGATTGAGTTTAAGAAAGTATTTCGTTATAATCTGCAACTTCTTATAAGACAGCTCATCTAACTTAAGCTCTGAATATCTTATGATCTAGCAAAACTTAGAAAAAAAAGAATGAAGGTGATGACGAATCAGGTTTTAGTCTATTCTGAGAGCCAACAGCTCTTGGTAACAGAGTTTCTAATGGTACTAAATACAATATGGTTTCACTATTCGAATCTAATCAAGTATATATTTAGGTAAATATCATTCTTAACATCATTGCTACTCCTGTCTGATTCGTTAATCAAGTAAGTAATCTAAGCCAATACTTGCAAAGTAAATGTCAAATTACTGCAAATTTCATGCCTAAAATGAATCCTCACTCGGTTGGTAATTTACCTGTGGAGTAGTTAGACAAGCCGTTGTTTGATTTTGACTCTCCGTCGATCTGTTGCGAGAGTTCTGCTTGGGACTCACACTTCACTATCTGTTTTGTAATGCTGAAGTTCGTCGCTGTTCGTTTCCTGAGAAAACACTAGTCAAGCAGATGCATTGAGAAATGCTCTTCACCTGGTTGGAACAGGGGGTAGTTTTCAGGTAGGCGCAGAAACGTTTTTCAATTCTTTCCTGTGTGACATTCCTAGGAGGGCGATCACAGCATTTGGAGAAAGCGATTGGCTGGGGTCAGACTGTTGGGCCACTGAATCTGCCCCGCCTGCCGCTCAGTTTAGCTCGCGTCTTGATCCAACATTTCTAAGCCTTCTTTTTTTTCAGTTCAAATTTCATGCGTGAGTTGGCAATACCGGGTTTTTCTCTCTTTCGATGTTTATAAGAAAGCCTAGAAGATAACTTAGCGTTCTCTTCGAAAAATCCTTTCACTCCTTTCCCCGTCTCAACAAACGTTTTGATCCTTTTCACCTGCAGAGGTTGACGAAACTGATAGCAACTATTGTCGTTACGAAAAGTTGTGAATTCTTCAACTTCAATATTGTAGTACAGTTTGAACAATCCAAGTGTGTCTATCACCTTGTTTCTTTATGAGATGTTTCATTTTGACACACAAGGTTTGCTTCAAAGAGTCACTTACACTATCTGCTTCGAAGTTTAGTTTTTGAAACTGACGCCATCGTATGAATTATTTCACAATCTTGTCTGATTCAGGCGCATTGTATCTTTTTGATGGTTAACAACAGCGTTGCGACATTGTTCAATTTCAGCGAGTTTTTGTATTTGCTCAATCAACCATTTGAGTTTCTTTTTCTTTTCGCCCAACTTTCTTTCAGTTCGGTTTCAAATTTCTCAATAGTTTGGCTTCAGGTGTTGCCTCTATTATTTTCTGCTTTCTCGAATGCATTGTCATTTTGAAAAATACATCGATTAGCTCTTTGTTTTAGATACATCGCAGCCACTGTTTTGTTCTAGGCCAAGTGACTTTCCACATCAGCAAGATGTCTATCAAATGCTCTGAGCAATTAGGCTTGCTCAGTTTCTATTCTCTTAAATTGGCCTGACGTCTCATAGTCATTTGTATTCCTTGTCTATCGGGGCTATTTACAGCCGTTGCAAAAGTTTCGTTCTGATCCACCAAAATGGAATTGTAGATTCTTTACCGGTCTTGTTATCTGGGTTGACGGATCAAATGTGGCAGGCGCTCAAAAATCTTAGCGCAACCGAATTATCACACCGGGGTTCTCGATTTCTACGCCCGCTTGCTTCGTCACTCACTTCAATTGACTAATAACCTCGCCGAAACATTAAGTCACTTAGTCGTATTAATGGACTGTAACTACATAATTAACTTGGTTTGATTGTAGTTAAGAATATCCTAAATGAATATTTTATCCATCCTGGTACTGAAGATTTCTGTTAGAAATGTTGCTAACTTCTTATAAGAAAACTCAACTAATTTCGAAAACCTAATCAATTTTACTATCAGGCAAAACTTAAGCTTGGCAAAGGCGAAGATTGATCAAGAACCAATTTACAGACAATTTGAAAATCAGATGATCTCGGTACCATAACTTTTATGCTCTAAATTTGATACAATTTCACTGTCCAATTAAACAGTTAACAGTAAACTAAAAAAATATCATTTATAGGATCATTATAACTCGCTGCTGATTATTTTATCAAGTAAAGTACTTTAGGTCAGCCAATATACACTGTAAATACCAAGTAAATGCGTAATTTATTTTAATTGCTAGAGCACGGATGGTTATTACGTAGCACTTGATGCCTTGAATATAGGACGTTTGATCTTACGCAAATAATTAAGGGTTCACGCAAATTACATATAAAGTATTTTAACTATAAATTGACAGTATACAAACAAAACTTTTCCACCGAAAAGAGATAACAGCTACACTTGTACGTCTGATTAAAAAGCGATTGTACTATAACCAACTGATATAACATTTGATTGCTCAGGGTTTCCCCTCCAAAAATTGGGGAGGACAACATTGGAGCCCCAACTTGTAAAAACTTTTGGTTTTGAGTATTATCGCGTTTTGACCAATTCCAAGTTGGTGCAGTTTTAAAAATTAATTCTTGTGTCTGATGGTTCTTGCTTATGATTTGAAGTGGCACCAAAACAATACCAATTCCCAGGTTGTTTTTTTACAGAAGTCGTCGAAGTTCTTATCCACTGTAAGAAAAGCTGAGCTTTTATTACAAACAAAATTTATTAAAGGTTTTTGCTCACTTCAGGAAAAGAGAAAAATGCAAGTTTTTGTCTTCGCAAGATTGAGCAGCTATTAGCCGAAATGTAGTATCATAAAGGCCAAGACACTTTGACTGATTCAAACATATGCTCTGCCTGTTTCTTGTGTGTTCGAATGGTTTGAGAAAGCGTTTGTTTGTGTATGGGTGGGAACAGGGTGATTGGTCCATAGACTTCCCGGGTCGAGGTTTTATCAAAAAATAATGTAAGATTAGCGGTGAATAGCGGTGAAAAAAGACTTTTTTACAGCAGAGGCCCGCATCTTTTAGCGCTGAGTGCGGTGAAAGCGGTGAACTTTTGTAAGAATCGCTTTGAATTTAGCGGTGAAAAATTTTTTTTCACCGCATTCACAGGACTTCTTACAAAACAGAAACTGCCGTACTGAGGTTTGAACCACTTACCTACCGCACGTCGCTAACTCCTTATTCCACTGCTCCACTTGTAACTTACTCAAATAATATTTCCTGCGAAATTAAGATAAGCATTGAAACTAGCGATGAATATTTGTAAGATTTGCAATTTTAGCGGTGAAAATTTTTTTTTCACCGCATTCTGCTGGTAGCGGTGAAAATTTTTTTTCACCGCATTCTAATGGTAGCGGGAAATAATTTGTTTCACCGCATTCTGCTGGTTGCGTTGAAAAATTTTCTTTCACTGCTTATGCGGTGAAAAAAAAATTTCACCGTTAAAATTTTTTTTGCCGCAATCATCGCCTTGAGCGCAAACCTTACACTTTTTCTCAAATTCACCGCAAATCTTACATCTTTTAGCGATTTTTAGCGGTGACACCTCGACCCGGGTTATTCAGGTACACTATATAGAAATCAAACTCCACAATCACATCTTTTGTACAACTTTTCGCAAGACCAGTTAAAAAGTAGTTCTGTCCAAGAATATCTCAACAGTTTTTTCAGTGGAGGTCACTTTCTAAATGCCTAATAGACCAAGACAGATTTTGGACAGGTTTGAATTTCCCCGCACCAAAAAAAAACTGAACAAACCGTTTTTTCTTTTCCTGGTTAAACTCCTTCTCATAATGTATCATGGAGATCGCGACGAGTTTGTTTGACATTTGGAGTGATTTGATATGTGGCAAAAATAACCCAGTCTGGATAGGTGGCGTCGCATCTAAAATAGCCCACAGCTGTTCAACGGACCTTTGGAAAAAGTACTCCTCTTCCTTGTTGTTTTCAACTCTCAAAGCGTCAATAAACAGAAACCTCATCTTGTTTTTAACACTTGGTAACTCTTTCAAAATTTGTTTGATGTATTTTTGGCCCATTTCGTTGTCCTCGAATCCATTGCTTTCTTTCCGTAATTCCCGTCTTGCCTCGTCCATGGGAACCTTTGTGAAGACCACAACAGCGTTTTTCCACATCTGGGCACCAAACATCTCTTCTAATTTTCTTAACATTTGGATCTGAGTGCCATCTAATGTTAGATGAGTTCCGTTGATGATAATGAGGAAAAGGTTTACGTAATCGCATTTGCACTGCAATTTTACAAGAATGTTTGCAATGGTTTTGTTATTGGAAATAGCATCAATGTTGGCACTGAGTCCTCCTGTATCAATGATGCTCACTGGCCTCAACCGATCATTGTTGAAAAAGACATTTGACAGCTGTGTGTCTTTGGCTACAGACTGTGGAGATGAGGACACTGTAAACAGATTGGAGTTATGCCTTTCTCCACTCAAAACGTTGCATAAGGAGCTTTTGCCAGCAGCTACACTGCCCATCACGAGGAGTTTCTTCCGTCCATTTCTTTGAATATTGTTTGTTTTGGTTTCCGCTGGACCATCAGATGTTCGTGTTGAAAATACTGAAGCAAAAAAGCGTATGTGAGATATAACTTATGGTACGCACTCAAACGGTTTAGTGCTTTGATCGTTTTTCGGTATAGCGTTCTGATTTGTAACGAAACACATAAAGGAGAACATTTTTTTAAAATATGATGACAACAATTTTGAGAGCTTTGATAAACCAGGTATTCTTAGTCCCAGAAAAAGAATCCAAAAATAATAATAGGTGTATATAGGGCAGAGAGATTTTTGTCTCTTTTCAGTGGTAGTGACTTGAGAAAGGAAAAGATATTTTACTGGAAATTTAAACTCTATTTCAAATAGCGAGAGGGCGAAGGAACGTTCAGCAAACTCAAGCAACTATTTTCACCATCAAGAACGTTTGAAACTTTAGTTACGACACCCGCAGGTTGGTGGCAGAGTAAATCAGCGCTGAATCAGTATAGAGACATCCTGTTCTTTAGGATGGCCAGTACTCTGCTCATGCCCCAATTTACACGGGCCAGTCTTGATTTTGAAGTAAAGTTTACTTCATGAAAAAAAAAATATGCTCAGCTTTACTCCAGCCAACAAGGTTTGATTTACATGCGATTCGAATTCAAAAGTGGGTACTTGTAACTTTAATTTGCGTAGCAAGTCCTAACCACTCAGCTAAAGTGGTTTTGTTGTAATTGCCTACAAATTAGCTTATCTATAATAGGGTGTCCAAAATATTAGCCGACGTGAAAATTAGCCGAAAAAGTCAAAAGAAGGAAAATTAGAAGAACTAATTGCATGAGATAATTGCGGTAAGCAAACATAAGTGGGACGCGCAATTATCTAACTCGCTTACACATGAAATTAACTCATTTGGTCATCCCTCGCGGGCCACGGCCATGCCTCAGCGGCCTATGGGACATGGTATGATTCTAACAAAACCGAACAATATATCACGACCGTTCTGAAATCTGATTGGTTTAAATCTCCTTTTCGGCTAATATTCCATTCGGCTAACTTTCCTTTCGGCTAATATTCACGGCACCATATAATAGTGTGTATACTACTATTGTAATTACCAGTTATAAGCTACAAATTATGACATTACACTGCTTAGACTTAATTTAGGGGCATGAGTAATTTTCAGACTGTACAGGATAAGTTTAGCATGGGCTAACTCCATGACCTTAATATAATCATAATGAAGAAGAACTGCATAAAAAGAAACTTAAAATATGCTGGAGATACAAAGTTTCCGAACTGAAGTAAACTTTTACACTTCAAATGTGCCGGTTCAGCGCTGAAATGCTCTGAGATTCAAGTCCGGGCAAACAGACATTGTGCAAGCCTCATCTCTTTTTTGGAGCACACCTTGCAGACGATTCGTTAGTCTTTTGTTAACTGAAAAGAACGCTATAGGGATTTTTTAGTCTTATGTTTGCCAAAATAGGTTTTTTCACCATCTGTAAAATTTAGGGCAAGAGTTAGCGTTGAATTCTTGAGAGGAGAGTTGACACGCCTCAGATTTTTTTGAAGCAACTTTTCTGTTTGTGACTCCCCAGTACGTTTAGCATTTCGGTCTGGGACGGTCTGGACCAGGGCAGTTTTTGTCTGGGTCGGTCTGTGCCAGGACGATTTCAAGCGCACACCTCAGTCTGGGATCACACAGTTAATGCAAATAGGATGCATCAATTAAACTGGGAGATTACACACGTAAAAGATTCTTTTTTTTTCATTGAAGCAAGTTTGTACTTGGCCAAGTATTCAGCACACTTTTTACTGTTGGTTTGTTTTCGTTTAGATCACTGTCGTTGTTGATGGTGGCCTGCCTCAAAAATTTCTGAAGTGAAAAAAAGCACAAGGCGACCCGAGCAATTCTACGAGTTTCGCTTGATGGAGAATGAAAAAAAAATCTGTTATCGTCCAAAGATACCAGCTTTGGCCACATTTTTCTGTCCATTGAAAAAAAAGTGTTTTCGGGGTGAATATATGGGACATTTGAAGTTCCATTTGAAGGTATATGCTCAATTCAAAAATAGATTGGTCAGACTAGCAAATTTCTCGTACAAAGGTTTGTCAGATTTTGTTAGTTTTGAAATGCATTAATTATTCTTTTTTTCTCCAGACTCTTCATTACTTAACTGCACACTAATCAAGACTTACCAAGTTTGGCCAAGATTTGACTGAGACCTGACAAGTCATGAACAAGTCTTGACATGTGTTAACAAGTCTTAAGATTTGAGATACGATGTGATCAGTACTAATTTCCCAATCCAAGACGTGTATTTCACTGGTGAAGCACTGATCAAGGCTTCAAATTTTTTCCAGGACCGCACAAAGTAAATCAAAATTCACTTACGAGGCTGTAAGTTTTCTCTTGTTAGACTCTCCGCTGTGCTTGATGTTGATGAAGGACCAGGGGAATATGATCGTCTACGGGCATCCCATTCTGTTTTCTCTCTTCTGATTTTAATGAGCTTGATTGATGTTTTACCTGTTGGCATAATAGGCAGACTGTGAGACCTAAAAAACTTTTTTCTCTGTGGAAGATCGAAGGCAGTTTTCGGATACCCGACTGCTCTGCAGGTTGGTACAGGACACGTGACAGGTCTGTACAGAAACAGAATTGAGTGACAGGATCTTTTGGAATAGGGCCCGCAGATGAGATGTTTCTGGCAGGGCAGCCAGCGAGCATCTTCAGGTAACTCTCTCTCACATTTGTCGCAAGTTTTGTATTTGTTTATTTTTGGTTTTCGCCAAATGAGATAGTTCAACCTGGTTTCTTTCAATTCCAATAATTTTCTTTCGTACATTTCACCTGCCATTCTGCACCGAATTTAATTCCAAATTTCGTTCTTCAACACGTTCAGAATTTCACTTTAAGCAAAGTCCAGCCAACACACGAATGAAAGAACAAACTTTCACAACTTCATAAAGTCCGGATCAAATTTTCTAATCTATCTCTGAGAACTTTGATTCTCACAAAAAAAACAGAAAAATATTCTCGCTCTGTTCCCCAGGTTGAGGTGCCAGACCGAAGGTCGATATGTCCAGACCGAAATGAACGCACAAGGTGGCGTCGTGCGTTCAAAATTACACGGTCTGGAAAAAATAATGAACGCACGATAGTCTGGAGATATGCAATTTTGAACGCACGAAAGTCTGGACATAAGGTCTTTTGAGCGCACGATAGTCTGGACTTGAACGCACAAATTATCAGTTTTGGAGCGCACGATTTTTCCTTTTGAAAGCCCAAAAGTCTGGACATAGGCAATTTTGAACGCACGAAAGTCTGGACATGAGGACTTTTTGTCTGGGACGGTCTGGACATACCGACTTTCGGTCTGGCACCTCAACCTCGGTCAGTTTATGTGCTGTTCAGCTTAAAAAGACTATTTTTTCTGCACATGTTGATTGTGATTAGCTGAACAAAAACAAAAGAAGTTGCTAAGGTGAAATTGCAAAGATCAAACTACAAAATTGTTGTTCATTATCAAACTGTTTTGATTTATTCTACATCTGTAAGTAGCGTACACATTTAGTTTCTCTATTTGCTGCATATGAACGTTCAGAACGAATATGAAAGCACGTTATATTTCTAGTGCTCAACATTTAATATATGACACAAAATTGGACTTATTACGCAGTTTTAACGGAGCTTTAATTTGAAGTCAATACTTCGATTTTCATATCTCTATAAAACATACAATCAGTTGAAACCGTTTCTTTCAAAAATAGAAACATTTCAGATCAGTACGCAAGAAAAATGTTTTTCTTTCCACTCCCGGGTCGAGATGTCAGGGCAGTTTCAGCGCATTTTTTTGTAGGAAGAGCGTTGATTGGGCTAAAATTATGTAAAAAAAAGAGTTGAATGCTCTGAAATGAGCCAGAATGAGCAGATATTCGCTGAGTTTGTTATATTTGTATTCAAATTTCAGCGCATTTTAAAATATTTTTTTAGCAGATTTAAAGGCTTTTTGACACCGATTTCTCAATTTTGAGCCATTAAGTTGCTCTTATGATAGCGATTAACTGTTTCTAAAAAAGTGCGCTGAACAGCTCTGAACTGCGATGAAAAAATGTAAGAAATGCGCACTTCTCACATAACTTCAGCGCATCTCTTCCTAAGCTCTCTAGTAATAAGAAATTAAATTAAATGTGAAGAATTTCAGGAACAAATGGCGAAGTGAACTGAATGAAGGCTACGGCACCGGAGAGCAGAGTTCGAGCTTCAGTGAGCGCTTTTTTGAAGTTCCAGGGAAGAGAAAATACTTGCAAAAACTCAGGACCTTTCAGCACATTTCAGCGTATTTGTATGTACGGCTTGTTCGCTGAAATTTTATTGTGAATTATTCTCATACAGCTCGATGACTCATTTAATGTCATTTGCTGTCAGGACTCTTCATTTAAAAGTGTAGAGATACTTTTAGAACAACTGGGGTAGATTGATAAATGGAGTCCTAAAACAGTCTATCTGGAAACCAAACTTACTGCAACGACTTTACCAAAAATTTCCCTTACTCTCTTTTCATTCATGCCTTAAGATTACGAGCTTCGTGATTTATTAGGTGGCAGTGAACGATAAAATAGCCAGAAAAATGGTGGCAAAATCTAAAATCACTACTTTTTAGATCGATCGTTCCCAAGTTTTAGGAAAAGGTATAGCACACTCCAATAAATATATATTATTTTTTAAACAAACGAAAGCCAAATGAATTCCCAATCTATTCTGCTTCGCCCCCTGTGTTTTCTTTGACACTAACCTATAAATTCTGGATTACCCTATAGCAACTTCCTCTGTAAAAATTTAGCGCGTGCCCTCGAGGGGGGGGGGGGGCAGGGGGAGGTGGTAATAGATCCAAAAAAAGTTTTAGATCAACTTTTGGTCATTAAAGACAATTTTGTTTTCAGTGTTTTTTTCTAACTGAAAGTGGTCTAATTGTTGGATGGAATTAGTCTACTTCAGATATTTTTTATAATCATTGAAATGTTTACTTTCTCTTTCTCTTCTTAGTGATGAACGCAGTGCTCTTTTAAATACAATTGCTTGAAAATTAAATTAAAAATTTAGAAGCGACATAAGACATTCCAACCTAGTAACTGCTGCATGCCAGAATTACGACATTAAGCTGTATTTATTTCATTGTCTTCTTTTTAGTCTTCTTTCTATGGTTTTCTTGCAAAGGCACTCTTTCAATTTTTCAAAACAAGACGGATCTTTCAAAACTGATTTTTGTCTTCTTTCAATGGTTTTCTTCTAAAGGCACTCTTTTAATTTTTCACAGTGAATTTAGTGTCGGCAAACAGTGATATGATTGTATGCCCTACTCTTCAATTTTAAAATTTTCAAAAAACTGTATATTAACAGTGTAAAAAAGTGGTTAAAATGGTCAATATTGGCAAAAAACTGGATTTTTTAACAAATATTTGAATTGATTACTCAAAAATTTGAATACTTAAAATTTTGTTTGCAGAGATCAAAGTTTTATTGGCATATCGTTGTAAAACTGTTATATTAATTTTCAAATTGTGGTTCCTGAAATCTGTTTTAGGTATTGAAAATAATAACAAACTAATATTTGATTTTTTTGCTGGAGTGAATGTCGACTTGGAAAAAAATTAAATGAGTAGATACAAAAACCTCAAGACATTGATTTTTGAGACTTCCGCAAGTGACTATCCTCCAGGAGAATTATCCTCGCCAGCAAAATCAAATTACTTCACCCTAGTTGTTTCTAGGACCCAGAAATCTCAAAAACTGGTTTCACAACATTTTGTAAAAAAAAACATTTTTTTCACATATTTTGTTTACTAAGGGTTTTCCTATAAAATTTGTATTAAGGGTTAACCTAAAGTTGAATAGACATCTACTATCCCAAAAAAGATCAAAAAAATTAAAACAAATAATTATTTTGCTTAAAAAACTTCAAAAACTGAAAAATGTGAAAATAAAAATAAATCAATCGTAAGAAAGCACATTTTTCGTTGAAAAACTTTTGGTAAAAAACGTAATTTTCGAATTTGAAAAAGATTAGGTAAATTGACATTTAAAACAAAAACATATTACATTAAAAATTGCTGAAAAAAAACAAAAAACAAAACGATTTCTTATTTTTAAAAAATTCATTAAAAAACAACAAAAATCGAAAAAAATTACAAACTATGTTTTTAAAATTTACCAGACGGGATATAAAAAAATATCAAAACATGCACTTTTACTCAAATGGCTTAGGTATAAAACGACATTTGTCAATCAAAATTTATTTAAGTAAAACAACATTTTAATCAAAAAAATTTTACAAAAAAAACAAAATAAATCAAATTTAGTGTAATAAATTTTCTGAGCGAAGCCTCAGCCGGTTTATCTAATAAAAATGTTTTCATTGAAAACAAATATCGAAAATTTGGATAGTTGAACTCAAATAAACTGTGTGTGAATGTGAAGGTTCTGCCGTTAGATATGATTAAGAAGATAAGTTTAGCTATAACTAAAGAAATGAATTGAGCGGAAAATCAAATATCAAATAGATGCATTCCCACTGGGTGAATCAGAAAATTAGTACTTGAGTAATTAAGATAAGATGACAGGTCTATTGCTCGTGCTTCTTTTTAAGGTACATTTTTGAAAATGGGATGAAAATAGGCTATACCTATATATGCCTATAAATACTATGCCCATTTTCATTTCTTTTGTCCAGCCAAACTCATGGACACGTTTTTAATGTCTAGCCAAAATGGCGGACGGTCGTTTTTTATGTTGGTTTCAGCCAAAGTCGTGGACATCAATTAAACTCTAGGCAAATTCCTTTCATACAGAAAATCTGTCGAGGGCAGTCTTTCCACAGCTCTAACTGGTCAAGGAGGTTCTCTTTGTAATTCCAGGTCTAGACTAGGGCACTGTTAATTCATAGGTGCCACTTTTTGAGCTCCCACTTTTGCTTGACTATTAGTACTCATTGTCCAGACTAAAAAGCGTTAAAATCCTTTCCCAGACCATGTAAGAACATGTGCGCCTAGAACATATGAGCGCTCGAAGATGGTCTGATCAGAGGTTTGACGATATTTCAAAGTTGGACCACTCAGTTTTCTGTTTTTCGATTTGAATGACACCGTTTGACTCTTGTTTCAGCTCAAATGCTTTATATGTGTTTTTTTAAACAAGTTTTTTGTGTCATTTTTCTGCAATTTGCAGCAGACTTGACTTATCTAACTTTTTTTGTAACTTCTTAGCCCTATATTCTCTACTTTCCAATTTGATAGTTCAGTTCTTATTGAACTCGAATGCTAGATTAAAACCGGGTTGTAGTTCAACTTTGCTTTGTTGCTAATTAATTAATTTTAAATACTTTTGGATCGAGAGTGATCTTTTCATAGGTCAAGCAAAAACGTTTATTTTTGAAAATTTTAAAACGAATTTTATAATTTTTTAGGTTTCGTTTAAGCATTCCGAAAAGACAACGAAAAAAAAACAAAACAGCATTGCCCCAGAGCGTTCCGACTTCACAAACAGTAGGACCACTGCGATAACACTTCACATTTTTTTCAACTTTGATTACAAATCAGTAATCACGCTCTAATTGTCGTCAATTAACTGAATCCAATTCCGGTTTCATTTGATAGTGCGTTAAGTAAAGGATGGAGGCCAAAGTGGAATAAGGCCTTGAATATTATTGTATAAAAATATGGTTTGTCAAATAAAAAGAGTTCTCAAATTACTACTGTAAATGTTAAGTAAATATAGTGCAACTGGAAAAAAATGAACTAAATGACGGCCATGAAAATGATTGTTTCTCTCGATTTATTGATCAAATGCAACAAAAATCACCAGATGTTAAGTCATGAAGTAAATGAAAAGAGTTTTCTATGGAAAACGAAAAAAGAAGAACCACAAACGACTTTGAGAATCAATTGCTTGATGAATCCAATTATAAAAAAGAAAAAACTTGAAAAAATAAGTTCAGTTGCCTCTTGTGAAGAGTAATCAGCTCTCGAAAAAGTGAAAATTGTTGAAAAAACCGTTTTCTCATTCCTATTTAGATTTGTACTGAAAACTATTCAGGCCGAAAAACCAACCGCTTTGTCATCCAGTTTCCTGATTCGTCGTGGCCAACAACATCAATCAAATCTGATCTCAAAATAAATAAAGTGCGTGAACAGATCTTTGAACAAACTGACGAAAACACTATCAGAATGCCAAAACAAAAGGCCCCGATAGTGAATACATCATATGGCAAAACGTCCACGACAGTCAAATGAAAACCACAAAATTGAGAAAAAAATATTAGAATTATTTAGCAAAAATTTCACTTTAACGTCATTAATTTGACCCATCACAAAACGTTTGAAGGTTAGAGGGCAAACTCAATCTTTGTAGATAACCACTGAGAGACAAGTTAAGAGGATCAAAAACAATTTTTTCGATGTCTTAAATAAGTAACTTTAAAAATGAATCTGGCAATTAAAACCTGAACTATTCAACCTACGTCGTATCATCATCAACAGAAAGCATTTATCAGCCTAAGTTAAACTACTGTAGAACCACCTAAAAAACTAGCAACAACGGTAGGCAGAAATTAAAAGTTAAACCGTTTCCGAAAGCATTTGTCGCAGTTTCAATAAATTTCTATCCATAGGTGAAATCAATTACGGCTACTCATAGACCAAATGAGATTTCGCATTGACTAGCATTGACAGAAAGACAAAAAAATATAAAAAAAAAGCATAAACCCAAAAAAAAGTTACTACTATCTCTATAAAATTCACCAGAAAAAGTCAACTCTAAATGGTGGACTCTGTTAGCGATGAATGGAAACGACTCCTAGATTGGAGCATGACTCTTTATAGAACCTAAAGTTTTTTCACTAGAGAGACTTAGTGACGCGACAACATAAAAAAAACTAAAAGAACAAGCAAAACAAAAAAAAAATAATTTTTGAAAAAAAATTGTAAGCGAGCCGTTAAAAAGTTAAATTTCGAAAGGAACAAGTTAGATTAGCCCAAAAATTACAAACGAAAGGACCAAAAAAACTTTGGTTAATGATACCAGGTGTCAGAAAGACAAAAAAAATTTTAATGGTAAAATCCAAAAAAAAACTTTCCTCTGCCAATTTGTGTCAAAGTTAGGCAAACTTTTTGTTAAGAGTAAATATGCTCTGTAGAGAGGCAAGGAGATCTCTATCCTCAAAGAAACCACAAAATGCAAGATAATAAACCACTAAGAAAGGTGGGTAGAAACCAAAAAATCACCTTTTTCATGGAGGCACTCAGTCTTGAGAACCCATAAATTACTTTTTGAGGGGATCGAACAACTGCAAATGCGCAATACTGAACAAGAATGTCAGTTTTTAAAATGTTAGTGCAAGTAGTTGGAAGAAAAACGGCAAATACCAGTCAAATTTCGGCGCGTGATTCTTGATTTTCTCTCAAGTCAGCCCGAAAACCACGAATGTGTTTAAACACATTCTATAACAATCTGTTTCTCTTTTCACTTTAAGCAATTTGCAGAATTGTCACACCTCAATAACGCTGTCCTCCCAAATAATTCCTGAGTTATTTAAATCACAACTACAATTTTGTCTTTTCGCTGAAGAAAAAGTTGGAAAAAGGCGTCAAATGGTCTTGATGAAAAGAGAACCACATCGGAAGCCACGATCGGGATCTATTTTGGCCACGTAGGACCTTTTCATTGTCTGTTGGCCTCTTCATTAACCTTTTCATTGACCTTTTCGAAAGACTGTTGGATGTATTCTTGAGCCATCTTTCTAATTAAGCAGGTTTAGACGTCTTTTATTGGTTGTTTGTACAATTTTATATTTTTTTTTACTGTGCGTCGTGTTTTTTTTTTTGGTTGAGATGAGCTTTAATATTATTTAGTGGCTTGGGATTTTGAATATATCAAATTAGGTCTGTCAACTTCGGTATAGTTTCCGGATGTCCCTTTTTTCTGAAAGTAGTAATAGTTAAGCAAGAATGGGGGGGTAAAAGGACGTACCTACCCGGGTTGAAGTTTCTTTGATTTCATACAAGGATCATATATGATTTTATACTGTCCATACTTGATTTCTTAGTACGATCCTTGTATGAAACCAAAGAAATCATATATGATCCTTGTATGATTACCAAGAATCATACATCTGTTTTTTGAAAATCTTCAACCATTTATGTTTTTTGTTTTTATTCGGTAGGGCATCACCTATATGATACCCCGGCATCACTTTATGAACCGCCAAAAGACCCTAACGTCAAGTTGGGCACAAAATAAAAGAGTAAATTCCAAACTGATAGCAAACTTTATGACAAACTCTGAAGCCGGTTTATAGATATAGATGCCCATTTATAAAATAAATTAATCAAGAAAAAATTGCATATCACGTCAAATTCGTTTTCTGAATACGTTTAACCACAAAGTTATTATTTTAGCGCACACAAAGAATCAAATGTGGATTGCAAATGCGATATAATAATTTAATAAGTCCTCGGACTACATTATACGAGAATTTGTGGCACCAGTCAATGTATTATGTGTCATATATGACCTTGTATGAAATCCAAGAAATTTTTTCAACTTCAATGGAAAATCAAAACTATACAGTTTTAAGTCTTTGAACTTTTTAGTATGATCCTTGTATGATTTCTAGGAAATCATATATGATCCTTGTATGACTACCAAGAACTCATACAAATCATATATGACCTAGTATGATTACTAAGAATCATATATGACCTAGTACGAAATCAAAGAAAGTTGTATGATCGTTGACCCGGGTATGTATAAAGATTACGTATAGCCCATATTCCCTCAAATTCCAAAGACGTACCTCAAAGCATGATACCCAAGGTGTTCAAGCGCGGGGGATTAGCAAGTTAATCCCTTACTATTAAATTAGTAAGGTCAATCACTCATTCCCATATTGCACTTTAATAATGTAAATTTCCAAAGACGCACCTCACAGCATGACAACCAAGCTGTTCACACGAAGGGGATTAGCAAGATAGTGTCTGAACAACAAATCAGTAGGGACATTGACCCCATACCATATTGCACTTCAATAAAGTAAATTTGCAAAGACGTACCTCACAGCATGACACCCGAGCTGTTCACACGAAGGGGATTAGCAAGATAGTGTCTGAACAACAAATCAGTAAGGACATTGACCCCCTATCATTTTTCACTTTAATAATGTAAATTTCCTTAATAATGTAAAGACGTACCTCACAGCATGATACACAAGGTGTTCAAGCGAGGGGGATTAGCAAGTTAATCCCTTAATATTAAATTAGTAAGGTCATTTACTCATTCTCATATTGCACTTTAATAATGTAAATTTCCAAAGATTTGCCGCACAGCGTGACACCCAAGCTGTTCTCACGAAAAGGATTAGCAAGATAATCCGTCAATAAGAAATCAGTAAGTTCATTTACCTTTTCTCATACTACACTTTGCTAATGTCGAATTCCAAAGACGTACCTCAGAGCTTGATACCCAAGCTGTTCACACGAAGGGGATTAGCAAGATAATCCCTTAATAACAAAATGGGTCTTTGACGCCCTTCCATATTACACTTTGATAATGTAATTTTACGAAGACGTACCTCACAGCATAACACCCAAGCTGTTCACACGAAGGATATTAGTACGGAAATGTTTTAATATTAAATAGACATGATGAATCATTCATAGTTACGTACGACTTTTCAAAATGTACTCCACAGCATGATACCCAAGCTGTTCACACGAAGGGGATTAACATGACAGTGACTTAACATCGAATCAGTAAGGTCATTGACCCCCTACCATATTAAACTTAAAAAATGTAAGTTTTCAAAAGTGAACCTCACAGCATGATACCCAAGCTGCTCACACGAAGGGGATTAGCTATAAAATGTTTAAATATTAAATTAGATATGATGACTCACTGTTATGTTCGACTTACGTGATTTTCAAAAATGTATCGCACAGCATGATACCCAAGCTGTTCACAAGAAAAGGATTAGCAAGATAATCCCTCAATAACAAAGTAGTTTGGCATGCTCATATATTAGCCACTACTCCTATTCATTATTTCAATCAACTTCTAGAAATCAGTTGGTCAATATTCTCGTTTAACTTCTCATTTTTTCAGATAGTCTTTGTTTCTTTCTCCTTGCAGCAAGAAGAGTTTCAAGTTTAACACTTGCAGATTTGAAGCGGGTAAGCAAACAATTTCATCTAATAGAAATTTTCCTTTTTTTCTGTATTTAAACTGGACCATTTTAGCCAGCCAAAATGTCCCCAAATATTAGATATTGCAACACATCACTTCAATTCCGAAACCCAAAACAAATTGGTAAGTTTGCGTTTATTAAGCCACTACTCCTATTCCCAAGCCACTACTCCTATTCATTCTTTCAAACAACTTCTAACACTCAGTTGATCCAAATTCTAGTTTAATTTATCTTTTTGTTTTCAGAGAGTCTTTGTTTCTTTCTCCTCGTTGCCAGTTTCAAGTTGAACACTTGCGGTGTTGAAGCGGGTAAGTAAACAAATTTAATTAATAGAAATCTTCCTTTGTTCCTGTATTTAAACTGGACCTTTTTAGCCAGTCAAAATATTCCCAAATATTAGATATTGCAACACATTACTTCAATTCTGAGACCAAAAACAAACTGGTAAGCAACGCGTAAGCCACTACTCCTATTCCCAAACCACTACTCCTATTCATTATTTCAAACAATTTCTAAAAATCAGTTGATCCAAATTCTAGTTTAATTTATCTTTTTGTTTTCAGAGAGTCTTTGTTTCTTTCTCCTCGTTGCCAGTTTCAAGTTGAACACTTGCGGTGTTGAAGCGGGTAAGTAAACAAATTTAATTAATAGAAATCTTCCTTTGTTCCTGTATTTAAACTGGACCTTTTTAGCCAGTCAAAACTTCCCTCTATAGTAGATATTGCAACTATTCACTTCACCTTTAAATCCGAAAAAGAAGCTCGTAAGTTTGCTTTTATAAAAACCTGTTTTTGAGGTAGGAATATATACCCAATTATTGAATTAAAAAAACCATTAATAATCATAAAATTCTCACGTGATTAGACATTTAGTCACTATTTTATAGTCACAATTAATCATAACATCACAATTACATCATAGCTCGTCACAATTAGGTCATAGTGTTGTTAAAATTACGTCATATTTATTTAAGGACATTTCTTTTCCGTTTTATATTCAATTTTCTGATTTACAGAATTGAGTGCAGTTGAGAACAATAATCATAACAACTTTTGAAAAATATTTTATTCCATCGCAACCTCCATTTTAACATTTTTTTCACTCCTCCTTTCTCACTCCTAATCTTACAGTTTATTTTCTTTCCAGAGATGCCTCGGAATTCGGACCGAAAAGAACTTTGCAATTCTTGTGATAAGCTTATTTTGAAATCCAATATGAGCAGACATCAGAAGCTTCACGCAAAAAGATGTTTACAGGGCTCCCAGTCATTTCCAGACGACGAGAAACTGCAGCGTCACATTGCTGCTAAACATGCTCCATCTCTCACTCAAAAGAAGAAGTTTTCATGCGGCAGCTGCAACTCAACGTTCTCCACATATTATCAACTTCTTCATCACAAAAAGAACAGTCACCAACCTTCAATTCCTAGCACCTACGAGGAAGTTTACTTATCTGTCTATGGAGAGTCTCCCGCTCTTCATAATGAATTTCAAACGGTTCAACACTTTCTGCGAGACTCGGTTCTTGAATTGTCCAGAAAGAAAGTTCACAACTTCAAAATAATGGAGATCAACCATGAAACGAGTTACCCAGTTCAGCTAAAATCAATTTTTCCTTTGGATTCGTTCTGAAGACTGTGCAAAATGCTGAAGAATTTCGCTACTACTACGCAGCAGATAACAACCCCGTAATCCTATGGTTCTTTCTGATGACTCAGATCTCAATTTTATCAAATCAATGTTGAGACAAGATAAATTTTTACCAAATCTAATTAATCAACGTCCAGACACAAAATGGAAGTTTTATTGCGTTGCAAATGTCACTTTCTTTGTACTTCTCCTCAGTGGTGTCTGCTGTCCAACAAATGTGATTTTCATATCTCAGTAACGAAGTTGTCTTTGTATATTTCATCGAGGAGCGACGAGTAAGTTCAGCAAGCATTTCCGATTGTTCGTCAAAAAATATCCAGTAAAACTTGAATGTTTCTGTCAACTAGAGCCTCAAGAGCAGGAATATCGTCTTCATGTATTCCTGGGAAGGTTTCGTCATCTCTCCTTGTCACTGAGAGAAACATCTGCATCTATTCCATTGTACTTTGTTCGTAGCTCATTGCTGCCATGTAATTAATAGGCCAGTGCATTGAACATACACAAGTTGTCCTGGTAAGGTCTTTTTTCACATTCAGACACAAAACGTTTAACTATTGGATTCCTCAGTAATGTTGATGGAATTGATTGTTCTATGCATCCTAGCGGAACACCACTGAGGAGAAATACAAAGAAAGTGACATTTGCAACGCAATAAAACTTCCATTTTGTGTCTGGACGTTGATTAATTAGATTTGGTAAAAATTTATCTTGTCTCAACATTGATTTGATAAAATTGAGATCTGAGTCATCAGAAAGAACCATAGGATTTAGAAATACGGGGTTGTTATCTGCTGCGTAGTAGTAGCGAAATTCTTCAGCATTTTGCACAGTCTTCAGAACGAATCCAAAGGAAAAATTGATTTTAGCTGAACTGGGTAACTCGTTTCATGGTTGATCTCCATTATTTTGAAGTTTTGAACTTTCTTTCTGGACAATTCAAGAACCGAGTCTCGCAGAAAGTGTTGGACCGTTTGAAATTCATTATGAAGAGCGGGAGACTCTCCATAGACAGATAAGTCAACTTCCTCGTAGGTGCTAGGAATTGAAGGTTGGTGACTTTTTTTTTGTTGAAGAAGTTGATAATATATGGAGAACGTTGAATTGCAGCTGCCGCATGAAAACTTCTTCTTTTCAGTGAGAGATGGAGCATGTTTAGAAGCAATGTGACGCTGCAGTTTCTCGTCGTCTGGAAATGACTGGGAGCACTGTAAACATCTTTTTGCGTGAAGCTTCTGATGTCTGCTCATATTGGATTTCAAAATAAGCTTATCGCAAGAATTGCAAAGTTCTTTTTGGTCCGAATTCCGAGGCATCTCTGGAAAGAAAATAAACTGTAAGATTAGGAGTGAGAAAAGAGGAGTAAACAAAATGTTAAAATGGAGGTTGCAATGGAGTAAAATATTTTTCAAAAGTTGTTATGGTTATTGTTCTCAACTGCACTCAATTCTGTGAATCAGAAAATTGAATATAAAACGAAAAAGAAATGCCCTTTAATAAATATGACGTAATTATGACAACACTATGACCTAATTGTGACGAGCTATGATGTAATTGTGATGTTATGATTAATTGTGACTATAAAATAGTGACTAAATGTCTAATCACGTGAGAATTTTATGATTATTAATGGTTTTTTTAATTCAATAATTGGGTATATATTCCTACCTCAAAAACAAGTCTTAATAAAAGCAAACCTACGAGTTTCTTTTTTGGATTTAAAAGTGAAGTGAATAGTTGCAATATCTACTATAGAGGGAAGTTTTGACTGGCTAAAATGGCCCAGTTTAAATACAGGAACAAAGGAAGATTTCTATTTATTAAGTTTGTTTGCTTACCCGTTTCAACACTGCAAGTGTTCAACCTGAAACTGGCAACAAGAAGAAAGAAACAAAGACTCTCTGAAAACAAAAAGATAAATTAAACTAGAATTTGGATCAACTGAGTTTTAGAAGTTGTTTGAAAGAATGAATAGGAGTAGTGGCTTGGGAATAGGAGTAGTGGCTTAATAAACGCAAACTTACCAGTTTGTTTTGGGTTTCGGAATTGAAGTGATGTGTTGCAATATCTAATATTTGGGGATATTTTGGCTGGCTAAAATGGTCCAGTTTAAATACAGAAAAAAAAGGAAAATTTCTATTAGATGAAATTGTTTGCTTACCCGCTTCAATACTGCAAGTGTTAAACTTGAAACTCTTCTTGCTGCAAGGAGAAAGAAACAAAGACTATCTGAAAAAATGAGAAGTTAATCGAGAATATTGACCAACTGATTTCTAGAAGTTGATTGAAATAATGAATAGGAGTAGTGGCTAATATATGAGCATGCCAAACTACTTTGTTATTGAGGGATTATCTTGCTAATCCTTTTCGTGTGAACAGCTTGGGTATCATGCTGTGCGATACATTTTTGAAAATCACGTAAGTCGTACATAACAGTGAGTCATCATATCTAAATTAGTATTTAAACATTTTATAGCTAATCCCCTTCGTGTGAGCAGCTTGGGTGTCATGCTGTGAGGTAGGTCTTTGGAAAATTACATTATTAAAGTGTAATATGGAAGGGCGTCAATGACCCATTTTGTTATTAAGGGATTATCTTGCTAATCCCTTTCGTGCGAACAGCTTGGGTATCATGCTGTGAGGTACGTCTTTGGAATTTGACATTAGTAAAGTGTAGTATGAGAAAAGGCAAATGACCTTACTGATTTCTTATTGACGGATTATCTTACTAATCCTTTTCGTGAGAACAGCTTGGGTGTCATGCTGTGAGGCAAATCTTTGATCTTTTGAAATTTACATTATTAAAGTGCAATATGAGAATGAGTAAATGACCTTAATAATTTAATATTGAGGGTTTAACTTGCTAGTCCCCCTTGCTTGAACACCTTGGGTGTCATGCTGTGAGGTACGTCTTTGGAAATTTACATTATTAAAGTGCAAAATAGTAGGAGGTCAATGTCCTTACTGATTTGTTGTTCAGACACTATCTTGGTAATCCCCTTCGTGTGAACAGCTTGAGTGTCATGCTGTGATGTACGTCTTTGGAAATTTACATTATTAAAGTGCAATATGGTAGGGTGTCAATGTCCCTACTGATTTGTTGTTCAGACACTATCTTGCTAATCCCCTTCGTGTGAACAGCTTGGGTGTCATGCTGTGATGTACGTCTTTGGAAAATTACATTATTGAAGTGCAATATGGTAGGGGTTCAATGTCCTTACTGATTTGTTGTTCAGACACTATCTTGGTAATCCCCTTCGTGTGAACAGCTTGAGTGTCATGCTGTGATGTACGTCTTTGGAAATTTACATTATTAAAGTGTAATATGGTACGGGGTCAATGTCCCTACTGATTTGTTGTTCAGACAATATCTTGCTAATCCCCTTCGTGTGAACAGCTTGGGTATCATGCTGTGAGGTATATTTTTGAAAATCACGTAAATCGTACGTAAGTGTAAATGAGTCATCCTATCTAATTTAATATTAAAACATTACCTAGATAATCCCCTTTGCGAGCACAGCTTGGGTGTCATGCTGTGAGGTACCTCTTTGGAAATTTACATTCTTAAAGTGCAATATGGGAATGAGTGATTGATCTTACTAATTTAATATTAAGGGATTAACTTGCTAATCCCCCGCGCTTGAACACCTTGGGTATCATGCTGTGAGGTACGTCTTTGGGATTTGAGGGAATATGGGCTATACGTAATTTTTATACATAGGTACGTCTTTTTACCCCCCCCCCCACTCTTGCTTAACTATTACTACTTCTGAAGTTTTTTTTTATTCTTCTATGTTTCCGTCTTTCAGATTGCTTAAGTATGAAATAGTTCTCCTTTAGTTGTCGTATTCGCTCAGACATTGATATACTAAGTTACACATTCAGCAACTTTTTGAATTGAATTGAATTGAATTGCGGCAAGGTTTTTTTGCAATATAAAGTAATTGGATTGTATTGATGTGCTGCATTTTTATATATCTATTCACACTTTTTTGGCTTTTTGACGTCAGTGTTGACGTTAATCACACTGCAGTAGTAAAGGTAGTCAATGAGGGCAGTCATTGAGGAGTTGTAAGTTAGCCATATCAATGAATGTGTTTCCTTTGAAAAGTGGCATCGCAACTTGGGGAACCTCTCCCACAGAATAATCGATTTTTTCCCATCTCTTTTGTATCCCCTGTTTGATATTTTTTGCATTATAAAGTTCAATATAACAGCATATAATTGTTAACTGCAGGGCCAGAACAGAAAAGATCCCAAAATTTTTCTAGGTCCTCATGTAGATTTTTAGCTGCATTTGTGAAAAACGTTCTCACGTTCAACGGACCAAAAAATGGATTGTTCTTTTCTTTTTAACTTTATCACTGTAATTGTAACGTAAAAATAACAAGATCTTTGTATAAAAGAATGCTTCATCGCTACTTTTTGTTACCCGATTGACTATAGTGCGCTACATCTACGTTGAACACATTATCCATTGAATTTTTAAACTCTTTTTAATTGGCTCTTTTTGTTGGGTGTTTAGTCCATTGAAATCACCATTGCTTTCACGTATACTACATTGAAATCAACAGATTCTCTTTTTAAATGACAAAACAAAGAAAAAAATGCACTTTATCCCCAACTTTTTCAATTTAAAGTATTATCTTTGGTTTTAATCACTAAAAATACCCCAATGTAGCATGAAATTATCATGGATAGATCAGCCGTCTGTTCTAAAGGAAATTAGGACGAGGGAAAATCTGAATTTTCTATAAAAATTGCTTTATTTCTTCATACATTCATTCACATGAAAAATCGTGTAATTTTTCATCACACGAGGAAAATTTTCTCGTGTGAAATCACACGAGACGCATTTTTCACACGAAAAATCGTGTGATTTTTCATCACACGAGAAAAAATTGTGTGATTTCACACGAGAGATTTTTAGAGTGTACTATGGTGATTTCTCAATATAGTCCTTGTCTATTCTAGATTCATTTTCTTAATCAATCAATGCAAATTTTTAATTGCATTTCAGTCCTTAACCTACTGTGTTTGTTAACTTAACTGCAATTTCATTGGCAAACTCAGTAGATTGCATTAATTGATAATCTTTTGTACGTTTGTGAGTAAGTTTCACTGGGACTATTGGAGGCAATCATTGAGATTGAATTGAATTATTTATACGAAAGAGCGCATTGGTTAAAGTAGCCTAGGTTTCATCCTAAAGGAGACACAATGCATGATTTGGTGGACTAAATTATATTTTAATCGTAAAACTTTAATTATGTCTGTGCATCGATTGGTTTAACGTTGTGACAGTAAAGAATTTAGATCAAAGCTCCTCAAAGTTGGTAATATATGTCTCGAGACTCAATTTTTACTAAATTTATGTTATGTAAAAATAGCATAATTAGTTCATCGGGAAAAAATTAAATTACTGGTTTTACCGTCCATAAAATCCAACAACCACTAAAGCTTAGGTAATCTAACAATGACAGAAACTCTGACTGCCTATTCCGAGTTCAAGTGCCAGACCGAAAGTCGATCCCAGAAGTAACATGTGTATGTCCAGGCCGTCCCAGACGGAATTAA
Source organism: Convolutriloba macropyga (assembly GCF_964194025.1). NCBI lineage: Eukaryota > Metazoa > Xenacoelomorpha > Acoela > Convolutidae > Convolutriloba > Convolutriloba macropyga. Next base: position 83,417,571 of record NC_134470.1, on the reverse strand, counting down.
ACTAAGTCCAGACTTAAAGATTTTTTGTGCGCTAATCGCTTGTTCAAAAAATACCATGTCCAGACTTTCGTGCGTTGCAAACTAAAATTCGTTGACTCTTAATTTAAAAATTTTTGCGCCTAGGCCTAGATTATTGTGCGCTCAAAAGACCCTATGACCAAACTCTCGTACGTTCAAATTCTGTTATGTCTAGATTTTCGAGAGCGCAAAAACAACATTTGTGCATTCCAAAATTGATAACTGGTGCGTTCATGTCCAGACTACCGTGCGCTCAAAAACCAATGACAAGACTTTTCAACATTCAAAGTTGCCTACGTCCAGATATATACACGTTCATCATACGAACGATAAAAAAAGACTCGAGGAGCATGAAGAACCAATGAAGCGGTAGACCACAGAGTTTCATAGGTCTAAAAACAACTGTTTTTTAACATATGAAACGCTTTTTTCGCTACAGGAAAATTTATTGCCCTCAAGACAATAAATATAACAACTTCAAAAGTAATTTTTTTTCCATCGGAGCAAGTCAAAGATCGAAATGATTCGAAATTGGTACCTGGTGTAACTAAAGTCTGAGTCCAAAGAAAATTTAATTTTGTCTAGCCTAGAAAATAGTCCGGAATTTCTATATCAGTGAATTAACTTCTAATTATAATCTATCATTTAGTTCTTATTCAGTCGGATCAAAACATAATTGGAACAAATTAGATATGGAGTATCCCGATTGGAAGTAGAGTGTAAAACAAAAACCGTTTCACTACGGCTTGCCTAGGAAAAAATATATCCTTTATACGTTATTTAGAGGTTGACGATTATATATTCTCTGAAAAATATTAGAGTTTTCTCTGGTTAGGATAAATGTTTTAATCAAACTAATCTTGGTCTGGAGCATCACCCGTGTTAGAAACAAAGTGCATTTTTGCTATAGATTGCTAGGTTAAAAATTAGTTATTTATACAAATTTTAAACATTTTCTCCCATTTGCTCTTAGAAAGTACTAAATTTTCGTCGGCTCACGGAGTTGTTTCCCATCAAAACAAGCTCATCATGCTATTTTGCGTTGTATTGGGTCTGCAAAACGGTATAGTTTACCAGGAAGGAATGTGTGTTGCTGTTTCTGTTCAGTCTCGAGATCTTTTTTTTGTAATTTACTCAAAAAACAAAAATTGAATTTGAAACTTTCAAGGGGTTCTATACGAATTAATTCTTCTTCATAATGGCTCAAACATGCGTACGTAAGATTGCGGGAAAGGGAATTACACATTGAACTAACCTTTGCACCAGAAAATTTCAGGTATTTAAAAAAATTCCAGATAATTTTTGGTAATTTTTTATCTAATCGGGATACTTGTTTAATTCAACTGGGTCGAGAAATTGATTGAACGAATTGAGTATGGAGTAACCCAGGTATGTTTAGAGTGCAAAACTGAAAAAAAACGTTGCATTATTTAGCCTAATGAAACAAATTAAATTTATAACATCAATTAGAGGTTCTCAATTATTCACTTCTCGAAAAAGAAGAGATGTTCGTCGATTCCGGGATTCGTTTAATTGGGGGTATCCTTAGTGTGTTAAAATTAACAGAAAAAAAAACGTTTTATTTTAGCTAGCCAACAAAAAAAATTAGTTTTTAATTCGTAAACAAAATTTTTGAGGAATGTATAAAACATTTAAGGTTGTGCGGGTCAAAGAGCGGTTCAAAACAAAATAAATTCGGTATCTTTTTTTAGTAGGTAGAGTGCCAAAAACGTAAAAAGTTTTGCTGTTGCTGACTTGGGAGAAACGTTAGTTTTTCATACTGAAACTTATGGTTTATTCAAATAAAAAATTTTAAACGCCATATTTCTACCGGGTCAATCGGTTGTTTGAATGAGAACAAATTTCGTTTAGAGTATCCTTCGAGAATGTAGAGTTTCGGAAAAAATATATTTTTTAGAAGAGCTTGACTAGGAAAAAAATTAGTTTTTCATGGGTAAATTTGTGATTCCTTGAGTCAGAGGGTTGTTCAGTTTCAGCGAAACTCGCTATGTAGTATCACTTGATTATATGGAGTGTTGATCGAGAAATTTATTGCTAAGGCTGGCCTAGAAAATCAGATAACTGTTGATATGCATCTTTCCGATATGTTCTAATATTTTTTTAAGTAAGTTGCTTCTAACATGGTCATAGAGTTGTTCAATTCAAACCAAAACTGTTATGGAGATTGTCAGTAGTGTGAAAAACGAAGAAAGGTGGCATAGTGTGCTCGTGAAAAATAAAATATTGTAACTGTGTTTGATGAGTCTCAAAAAGATCATTTTTTTAGTTTGCTCACAAAAACATCCAATGAATCTTCTGTTTCGAAAAAACTAAACCTAATCAAGTTTGTCATCGGGACAAGTAAATTTTCAGAATGAATCAAGCTTGGTATAAAGTATACCTGGTGTAACTATGATTATGAATGCAATGAAAACAAACCTAAATTGGTATGTATTATCCCGTATGTATAGTGTTTGTGATACAGGTTGACTCGAAAAAAGATAATATGTCATTGGAATAATTGTGATATAGTCGATTTTTTTTATAATATTTTGATTGGATCAGCGAAAAGTTCATACTCCTAATATGCAGAGTATAAGTCGAAAAGATTTTTTGAGATAGCTTGTCTGGTAAAGAATTTTTTTATTGGTAAAAATCTAGTTGTTTTCGAATAGCGGCTTGTAGAAACAAATAATTTTCATTGGGGCAGACGAGTTGTTCAATTTAAGCAAAACTCGCAATGGAGCATCATCTGATTGTATATAGTTTTGAAGTAGAGATTTTTGGCTAATGCTTGCCTAGAAAATCAGATAACTGTTGATAGTCAACTTTCCGATATGTTGTAATATCTTTTTTGACATGGTCAAAGAGTTGTTCAAATCAAACTAAATTTGATATGGAGATTGTCAGATTCAGATAAAAAAAGAAAATTGGCATAGACTGTATCGAGAAAAATTATCTAATGTTAATATGTTTGTTGATTCTTAAGACGGTCGTTTTTTTCGATTTGCTCACAAATAAAACGCCAAAATTGAAGTTTTTTAAAACTGAGCTTATAGAACTTTGTCATCCGGTCAAGTATTAGCTCAAAAGGAATCAAACTTGATATAGCTAGTGTAGCAAGAGTCTGAATACAATGAAAGTTTAATATCTCTAGCCTTAGAAATATTCCGGAATTTCAATATAGCAAACTATCATCTAACTTTGTTCAAAAAATATTGTTATTCATTATTGCGAATCGGGAGGGCCAAAAAATGAAACAATAATACTTGTTACGGATTAACTCCAAGTGAATTTAGAATTCATAACAAAAATAACTTCACTGTGGCTTGCCTTTAAAGAAAACATCTTTTCATACGTTTTTTAGCAGAATGTAAAGGAAAAGACAATTAGAATCGATAATGAAATATTCGCTGGAAAACGCAAAAGAACACAAAGTGATTTTCAAGTTTGAAATTATAACCTCATTCAACTGTGTCCAAGAGTTGATTTAAGGAAATGAATTTTGGCATGGAGTAACCCCGTGTATTGGAGCATAAACAGGAAAAATTGTAATGCATTACTTAAGTAAACGAATTACTTTTTCTAATTTTATTTAGACGTTCTCAGTTATTCACTTTTCGAAGAAAAAGTAGATAATCGTCGACTTCTGGATTTTTTCTATTGAAACCAGGTCAATTGGGGTATCCCTGGTGTATTATTGAAATTGTCAAAGAGCGGTTCAAAGCAAAATTCCATCAAGTTTTTTTTGGTGAGTAGGGTGCCAAAACAGTAAAAAAATATAGCCGTTAATCGTCTGAAAGTAAATTAAGGTTTTCATACTCAAAAATATAGTTTATTCGATTGAAAATTTTTGAACCCTATTTTTCACCGGGTCAAGCAGTTGCTCCAGTGTGTAAAAATTTTGTATAGAGTATCCAATAGTTTTTTTGAAATGGTCAAAGAATTATTCAAATAAAACCAAAATTGGAATGGGGATTTTAGATAAACCAGGAAAACTGGCATAGGCGGCCTCAAGAAAAATTATCTAATGTAACTATGTTTGTTCAGTCTCAAAATGGTCATTTTTTTTTCAATTTGCTCACAAAGAATATCAAAATTAAGGTTTTTTTTAAAGTGAGCTCAATGAAGCTTGCCATCCGGTCAAGTATTAGTTCAAATTAATTCAACCTTGGTATACTTAGTGTAACTAGAGTCTTAACACAAAAAATTTACAATCTCTAGCATAAAAATATTCAGCAATTTCGATACAGCAAATTATCATCTAATTTTCTTCAAAAAATTTTGCAATTGCTTATTGCGAAATATAGTCTTAATCGGTATGGCCAACAAAAGAAACATTAAATGGATTATCTCCGGTCAAGTGCAAATTTAAAAGTAAAAAAAAACAAATTTACTGTGGCTTGCCTTTAAGAGAATTATTTCTTCATACGTTTTTAGTAGAGCGTAAAGAAAAAAACAATTAAGATATTTCATGAAATATTTGCTCGAAAAGGCAAAAGAACACAAAGTGATTTTCAAAATTGAGTTTATAATCTCATTCAACTGGGTCAGAGAAATGATTTAATGAACTTTATCTTGGCATGTAGTAATCCCGTGTACTAGAGTATAATCGGGAAAAAATGTAATGCATAACCTAAGAAAACAAATTACATTTAGGATATACCTGGTGTAACTATGATTATGAATGCAATGAAAACGAACCTAAAATAGTATGTATTATCACCTTTGTATGTATAGTGTTTGTGATACAGGTTGTCTCTAAGAAATACAATATGTCATTAGTAAAATTGTGATTTAGTCGATTTTTTCTTGAAAAAAAATTAGATTGATTGGATCAGCAAAAAGTTTATATTCGTAATGTGCAGAGTATAAGTCAAAAATACTTTTTGCTACAGTTTGTCTGTTTAAGAATTTTTTTAGTTAAAAATCTAATTTTTCGAATAGCGGCTTGTAAAAACAATTAAGTTTCATTGGGTAATAAGGGTTGTTCGTTTTCAGGGAAACTCGCAATGAAGTATCACCTGATTATATAGAGTGTTGAACAAGAGATTATTGGCTAGAAAAACCTCGCCTAGAAAAACCAGATAACTGTTGATGGTCAACTTTCCGATATGTTGTAACATCTTTTTTGACATGGTCATAGAGTTGTTCAAATCAAACTAAAATTGGTATGGAGATTGTCAGATAAACAAAAAAAAATTGGCATAGCCTTTCTTGAGAAAAATTATCTAATGTAACTATGTTTGTAGAAACTTAAAATGGTCATTTTCAATTCGCTCACAAAAAACTTCAGAATTAAAGTTTTTTTAAAACTGAGCTCATTGAAGTTTGTCATGCGGTCAAGTATTAGCTCAAAATGAATCAAATGTGGTATAGCTGGTGTAACAAGAGTCTGAATACACTTAAAGTTTAAAATCCTTAGCCGTTGAATATTCTGGAATTTCAATATAGCAAACTATGATCTAACATTGCTCAAAAAATTTTGTTATTCATTATTGCGAATTATAGTCTTAATCGGAAGGGCCAACAAATGAAACAATGAAACTTAGTACGGATTATCTCCAGTGAATTTAGAATTTTTAACAAAAAAACTACTTTACTGTGGCTTGCCTTTAAAGAAAACAACTTCTCATACGATTTTTAGTAGAATGTAAAGAAAAATACAATTAGAATTGCTCATGAAATATTTGCTGGAAAACGCAAAATAACACAAACTGATTTTCAATTTTGAAATTATAATCTACTTTAATTGTGTCAAACAATTGATTTAAGAAAATGAATTTTGGCATGGATTACCCACGTGTATTAGATCATAAACAGGAAAAATTGTAATTCATTACCTAAGTAAACAAAATAATTTTTCAATTTTTATTTAGACGTTCTAAGTTATTCACTTTTCGAAAAAGCAGAAGACCGTCGACTCCTGGATTTATTCTATAGAAACCAGGCTCAATTTTAATGTAGCTAGCCAACGAAGAAGTTTAGTTTTTCTTACGCAGACGATTGTTTCGAAGAATGTATGTTTAAAAAAACAATTTAAATAGTTTTTTGCTGGTCAAAGGGCGGTTCAAAACAAAATTGGCTTTGCGTCAAGTTTTTTTGGTGAGTAGGGTGCCAAAACAGCAAAAATATATAGCTGTTAATCGTCTGGAAGTAAATTATTGTTTTGATACTCAAAAATATAATTTATTCGAAAGAAAATTTTTGAACCCTGTTTATCAACGGGTCAAGCAGTTGCTCCAGTGTGAAAAATTATAGTATAGAGTATCCTATAAGAATTCAGAAATTTTGAAAAAAGTAATTTATAGTAGAGCTTGACCAGGAGAAAAATTTGTTTTTCATGGTTAAATTTGGGATTCATTGAGACAGAAGGTTATTCAATTCCAGCGAAACTTGCTATGTAGTATCACCTGATTACATAGAGTGTTGAGCGAGAGGTTTTTGGCTGAGGCTTGCCTAGAAATTCAAATAACTGTTGATAGGCAGTTTTCCGATATGTTCCAATAGTTTTTTTGAAATGGTCAAAGAGTTATTCAAATCAAACCACAATTGGTGTGGAAATTGTCAGATAAACAAAGAAAAATTGGCATAGACTGCCTCGAGAAAGATGTTCGAATGGAACTAAGTTTGTTGAGTCTCAAAATAGTAATTTTTTTCAATTTGCTCACAAAAATTATCAAAATCAAAGTTTTTTTTAAAGTGAGCCTAATGAAGCTTGCCATCCGTTCAAGTATTATTTCAAATTGAATCAACCTTGGTATACCTAGTGTATATAGAGTCTGAATACAAAAAAAACTTAAAATCTGTAGCATAAAAATTTTCAGGAATTTTAATACAGCAAATTATCATCTAATTTTCTTCACAAAATATTGTAAATCTTTTTTGCGAATTATAGTCTTAATCGGTAGGGCCAACAAATGAAACAATAAAATTTGGTATGGATTGTCTCCAGTAAAGTTAGATTTTTAAACAAAAAAACAACTTTACTGTGGCTTGCCTTTAAGGAAAATAATTTTTGCATATGTTTTTTTTAGTAGAGTGTAAAAAACAATTAAAATATTTCAAGAATTATTTGCTGGAAGACGCAAAAGAACACAAAGTGATGTTTAAAATTGAACCATTGAATCTCATTCAACCAACTGGGTCAGAGAAATGATTTAATGAACTTAGTTTTGGCATGGAGTAATCCCGTGTGCTAGTGTATAATTGGGAAAAAATGTTATGCATAACCTAAGACAACAAATTACATTTAGGGTATACCTGATGTAACTATGATCGTGAATGCCATGAAAACGAATCAATATTGGTATGTTTTATCTCGTTTGTTTGTATAGTGTTTGTGATAAAGGTTGTCTCGAAAAAAGATAATATTTCAATGGTTTATTTGTGATTTAGTCGATTTTTTTTTCAAAAACAATTATTTTGATTGGATCAGCGAAAAGTTCATATTACTAATTTGCAGAGTATAAGACGAAATAAACTTTTGCTATAGCTTGTCTGGTAACCAATTTTTTGTATAGGTAAAAATATAGTTTTTTCGAATAGCGTCTTGTAAAAACAAATAGATTTCATTGGGGCAAACGGGTTGTTCAATTTCAGCTAAACTCGCAATGGAGTATCACCTGACTATATAAAGTGTTGAACAGGAGATTTTTGGCAACTGCTGATAGTCAACAATAGGAAAATCAGATAACTGTTGATAGTCAACTTTCCGATATGTTGTAATATCTTTTTTGACAAGGTCAAAGGGTAGTTCAAATCAAACTAAATTTGATATGGAGATTGTCAGATTCAGATAAAAAAAGAAAATTGGCATAGACTGTATCGAGAAAAATTATCTAATGTTAATATGTTTGCTGAGTCATAAAATTGTCGCTTTTTTCAATTTGCTCACAAATAAAACGTCAAAATTAAAGTTTTTTTAAAGTGAGCCTAATGAAGCTTGCCATCTGGTCAAGTAATACAATATAAATTTCTGAATACAATAAAAAATTGAAATCTCTAGCTTAGAAATATTCAGGAATTTCAATACAGCAAATTATTATCTAATTTTTTTCAAAAAATATTGTAATTCTTTTTTGCGAATTATAGTCTTAATCGGTAGGGCCAACAAACGAAACATTAAAACTTGGTATGGCTTATCTCCAGTCAAGTTAGAATTTGAAAAAAAAACAATTTTACTGGGGCTTGCCTTAAAGGAAAATAATTTTTCATACGTTTTTCAGTAGAGTGTAATGAAAAAACATTTAAAATATTTCATGAAATATTGGCTGAAAATCGCAAAAGAGCACAAAGTGATTTTCAAAATTGAACTTGTAATCTCCTTCAACGGGGTCAAAGAAACGATTGGACGATCTTAGTTTTGGCATGGAGTAATCCCGTGTACTAGAGTATAATCGGGAAAAATTGTAATGCATAACATAAGAAAACAAATTGCATTAGGGTATACCTGGTGTAACTATGATTATAAGTGCAATGAAAACGAACCTAAATTGGTATGTATTATCCCGTTTGTTTATATAGTGTTTGTGATACAGGTTGTCTCGAAAAAAGACAATATGTCATTGATATAATTCTGACTTAGTCGAATTTTTGTTTGAAAAAAAAGCTTTTTGATTGGATCAGCAAAACGTTCGTTTTTAATATTAAGAGTATAAGTCGTAAATTTTTTTTGCTATAGCTTGTCTGGCAAATAATTTTTGTATAGGCAAGAATCTAATTTTTTCGAATAGCGGCTTGTAAAAACACATTAATTTCATTGGGGCAGACAGGTTGTTCAATTTCCACTAATCTCGCCATGGAGTATCATCTGATTCTATAGATTGTTGAACAAGAGATTTTTGGCTAATGCTTGCCTAAAAAATCAGATAATTGTTGAAAGTCAATTTTCCGATATGTTGTAATATCTTTTTTGACATGGTCAAAGAGTTGTTCAAATCAAACTAAAGTTCGTATGGAGATCGTCAATTAAACAATGAAAATTGGCATAGACTGTCTGGAGAAAAATTATCTAATGTAACTATGTTTGTTGAGTCTTAAAATGGTCATTTTTTTCAATTTCCTCACAATAAAGATCAAAATTAATGTTTTTTTGAAGTGAGCCTAATGAAGCTTGCCATCTGGACAAGTATTAGTTCAAATTGAGTCCGAATACAAAAAAAAGTTTCAAATCTCTAGCATAAAAAATAGTCCGGAATTTCAATACAGTAAATTATCATCTAGTTTTCTTCAAAAATATTGTAATTTATTATTGGGAATTATAGTCTCAATCGGTAGGGCCAACAAATGAAACCTTAAAACTTGGGATTGATTATCTCCTGTCAAGTTAGAATTTAAAACAAAAAAAAGAACTTTACTTGGGATTGCCTTTAAGGAAAATATTTTTTTACGTTTTTTAGTAGAGAGTAAAGAAAAAAACAATTAAAATATTTCATGAAATATTCGCTGGGAAACGCAAAAGAACACAAAGTGGTTTTCAAAGTTGAATTTATAATCTCATTCAACTGGGTCAAAGAAACGATATAACGATCTTTGTTTTGGCATGGAGTAATCCCGTGTACTAGAGTATAATCGGGAAAAATTGTAATGCATAACCTAAGAAAACAAATTACATTAGGGTATACCTGGTATAACTATGATTATAAGTGCAATGAGAATGAACCTAAATTGGTATGTATTATCCCCTTTGTTTATATAGTGTTTGTGATACAGGTTGTCTCGAAAAAAGACAATATGTCATTGGTATAATTGTGACTTAGTCGAAATTTTTTTTTTAAAAAAAGCTTCCTGATTGGTTCAGCAAAACGTTCGTTTTTAATATTAAGAGTATAAGTCGTAAAGATTTTTTGCTATAGCTTGTCTGGCAAATATTTTTTGTGTAGGCAACAATCTAATTTTTTCGAATAGCGGCTTGTAAAAACACATTAATTTCATTGGGGCAGACGGGTTGTTCAATTTCAGCTAATCTCGCCATGAAGTATCATCTGATTCTATAGAGTGTTGAACAAGAGATTTTTGGCTAATGCTTGCCTAGAAAATCAGATAATTATTGAAAGTCAACATTCCGATATGTTGTAATATCTTTTTTGACATGGTCAAAGAGTTGTTCAAATCAAACTAAAGTTCGTTTGGAGATCGTCAAGTAAACAAGGACAATTGGCATAGACTTTCTGGAGAAAAATTATCTAATGTAACTATGTTTGTTGAGTCTTAAAATGATCATTTTTTCAATTTCCTCACAAAAAAGATCAAAATTAAAGTTTTTTTTGAAGTGAGCCCAATGAAGCTTGCCATCTGGACAAGTATTAGTTCAAATTGAGTCTGAGTACAAAAAAAAAGTTTTAAATCTCTAGCATAAAGAATAGTCCGGAATTTCAATCAGTAAATTGTCATCTAATTTTCTTCAAAAATATTGTAATCTATTATTGCGAATTATAGTCTCAATCGGTAGGGCCAACAAACGAAACATTAGAACTTGGTATTGATTATCTCCTGTCAAGTTAGAATTTAAAACAAAAAAAGAACTTTACTGGGGATTGCCTTTAAGCAAAATAATTTTTTTAACGTTTTTAGTAGAGTATAAAAAAACAATTAAAATATTTCATGAAATATTTGCTGGGAAACGCAAAAGAACACAAAGTGGTTTTCAAAATTGAATTTATAATCTCAATCAACTGGGTCAAAGAAACGATTTAACGATCTTAGTTTTGGCATGGAGTAATCCCGTGTACTAGAGTATAATCGGGAAAAATTGTAATGCATAACCTAAGAAAACAAATTACATTAGGGTATACCTGGTGTAACTATGATTTTAAGTGCAATGAAAACGAACCTAAATTGGTATGTATTATCCCGTTTGTTTATATAGTGTTTGTGATACAGGTTGTCTCGAAAAAAGACAATATGTCATTGGTATAATTGTGACTTAGTCGAATTTTTTTTTTTAAAAAAAACATTTTGATTGGATAAGCAAAACGTTCGTTCCTATTATTAAGAGTATGAGTCGTAAAGATTTTTTGCTATAGCTTGTCTGGCAAATAATTTTTGTATAGGCAAGAATCTAATTTTTTCGAATAGCGGCTTGTAAAAACACATTGAATTCATTGGGGCAGACGTGTTTTTCAATTTCAGCTAATCTCGCCATGGAGTATCATCTGATTCTATAGAGTGTTGAACAAGAGATTTTTGGCTAATGCTAGCCTAGAAAACCAGATAATTGTTGAAAGTCAAATTTCCGATATGTTGTAATATCTTTTTTGACATGGTCAAAAGTTGTTCAAATCAAACTGAAGTTCGAATGGAGATCGTCAAGTAAACAAGTAAAATTGGCATAGACTGTCTGGAGAAAAATTATCTAATGTAAATATGTTTGTTGAGTCTTAAAATGGTCATTATTTTCAATTTCCTCACAAAAAAGATCAAAATAAAAGTTTTTTTGAAGTGAGCCTATTGAAGCTGGCATCTGGACAAGTATTAGTTCAAATTGAGTCTGAGTACAAAAAAATTTTTTAAATCTCTAGCATAAAGAATAGTCCGGAATTTCAATGCAATAAATTATCATCTAATTTTCTTCAAAAATATTGTAATCTATTATTGCGAATTATAGTCCCAATCGGTAGGGCCAACAAACGAAACATTAAAACTTGGTATTGATTATCTCCTGTCAAGTTAGAATTTAAAACAAAAAAAGAACTTTACTGGGGATTGCCTTTAAGCAAAATAATTTTTTTTACGTTTTTAGTAGAGTGTAAAAAAAACAATTAAAATATTTCATAAAATATTTGCTGGGAAACGCAAAAGAACACAAAGTGGTTTTCAAAATTGAATTTATAATCTCAATCAACTGGGTCAAAGAAGCGATTTAACGATCTTAGTTTTGGCATGGAGTAATCCCGTGTACTAGAGTATAATCGGGAAAAATTGTAATGCATAACCTAAGAAAACAAATTACATTAGGGTATACCTGGTGTAACTATGATTATAAGTGCATTGAAAACGAACCTAATTTGGTATGTATTATCCCGTTTGTTTATATAGTGTTTGTGATACAGGTTGTCTCGAAAAAAGATAATATGTCATTGGAATAATTGTGATATAGTCGATTTTTTTTATAATATTTTGATTGGATCAGCGAAAAGTTCATACTCCTAATATGCAGAGTATAATTCGAAAAGATTTTTTGAGAAAGCTTGTCTGGTAAAGAATTTTTGTATAGGCAAGAATCTAATTTTTTCGAATAGCGGCTTGTAAAAACACATTAAATTCATTGGGGCAGACGGGTTTTTCAATTTCAGCTAATCTCGCCATGGAGTATCATCTGATTCTATAGAGTGTTGAACAAGAGATTTTTGGCTAATGCTTGCCTAGAAAACCAGATAATTGTTGAAAGTCAACTTTCCGATATGTTGTAATATCTTTTTTGACATGGTCAAAGAGTTGTTCAAATCAAACTGAAGTTCGAATGGAGATCGTCAAGTAAATAAGGAAAATTGGCATAGACTGTCTGGAGAAAAATTATCTAATGTAACTATGTTTGTTGAGTCTTAAAAGGGTCATTTTAAAAAAGATCAAAATTAAAGTTTTTTTGAAGTGAGCCTAATGAAGCTGGCATCTGGACAAGTATTAGTTCAAATTGAGTCTGAATACAAAAAAAAGTTTTAAATTTCTAGCATAAAAAATAGTCCGGACTTTTAATACAGTGAATTATCATCTAATTTTCTTCAAAAATATTGTAATTTATTATTGCGAATTATAGTCTCAATCGGTAGGGGCAACAAACGAAACATTAAAACTTGGTATTGATTACTTCCAGTCAAGTTAGAATTTAAAACAAAAAAAGAACTTTACTGGTGATTGCCTTTAAGGAAAATAATTTTTTTTACGTTTTTTAGTAGAGTGTAAAAAAAACAAATAAAATATTTCATGAAATATTTGGTGGGAAACGCAAAAGAACACAAAGTGGTTTTCAAAATTGAATTTATAATCTCATTCAACTGGGTCAAGGAAACGATTTAACGATCTTAGTTTTGGCATGGAGTAATCCCGTGTACTAGAGTATAATCGGGAAAAATTGTAATGCATAACCTGAGAAAATAAATTATATATAGGCTATACCTGGTGTAACTATGATTATGAATGCAATGAAAACGAACCTAAATTGGTATGTAATATCCCGTCTGTATATTTAGTGTTTGTGATACAGGTTGCCTCGAAAAAAGATAATATGTCATTGGTATATTTGTGATTTAGTCGACTTTTTTTGAAAAAAAAGTTTTTTGATTGGATCAGAGAAAAGTTCAGATTCCTAATATTAAGAGTATAAGTTGAAACAACTTTTTGCTACAGCTCGTCTGGTAAAGAATTTTTTGTATAGGTAAGAATCTAATTTTTGTTTCAAGTAACTCGCGATGGATTATCACCTGATTATATAGAGTGTTGATCAAAGAGATAGAGATGTTTGGCAAATGCTTGCCTAGAAAACAAGATAACTGTTGATAGTCAGCGTTCCGATATGTTGTAATATCTTTTTTGATATGGTCAAAGGGTAGTTCAAATCAAACAAAAATTGGTATGGAGATTGTCATATAAAAAAAAGAAAATTGGCATAAACTGTATCGAGAAAAATTATCCAATGTAACTATGTTTGCTGAGTCTTAAAATGGTCTCTTTTTTTTCAATTTGCTCACAATTAAAACGTCAAAATTAAAGTTTTTTTAAAGTGAGCCTAATGAAGCTTGCCATCTGGTCAAGTAATAGTTCAAATAAAATCAACCTTGGTATACCTAGTTTAACTAGATTCTGAATGCAATAAAAGTTTAAAATCTCTAGCATAAAAAGTAGTCTGGAAATTCAATACAGCAAATTATCATCTAATTTTCTTCAAAAAAATTGTAACTTACTGTTGCGAATTATAGTCTTAATCGGTAGGGCCAACAAATGAAACATTAAAACTTGGTATTGACTATCTCCTGTCAAGTTAGAATATAAAACAAAAAAAACAACTTTACTGTGGATTGCCTCAAAGGAAAATAATTTTTCATACGTTTTTTAGTAGATGGTAAAGAAAAATGCAATTTAAATAACTCATGAAATATTGATGGAATACGCAAAACAACAGGAATTGATTTTCAAATTAGAAGTTATAATCTCATTCAACTGGGTCAATGAGTTGATTTGATGAAATGAATTTTGACATTGAGTACCCCCGTGTATCGGAGTATAAACAGGAAAAGATTGTAAAGCATAACCTAGGAAAACGAATTAATTTTTCTAATTTTATTAGGACGTTCTCAATTATTCACTTCCCCAGAAAAGGTAGATAATCGTCGACTCCTGTATTTATTCTATTGATACCAGGCTGAATTGAGGATATCCCTAGTGTGATTAAAATAAGAAAAAAAACATATATTTCAGCTAGCCGACTAAAAAGTTTAGTTTTTCATACGCAGATGATTTTGCGAAGAATGTATGTTTAGATTTTTGCGGGTCAAAGAGGGGTTCAAATAAAACTGACTCTGCATCAATTTTTTTTGGTGAATAGAGGGCTAAAACAGTATGAAATATAGCCGTTACTCGTCAGTATGAAATATAGCTGTTACTCGTCTGGAGGCGAATTTAGGTTTTCATACTCAAAAGTATGGTTTATTTGAATGAAAATTTTCAAATCTATTTTTCCACCGGGTTGCTTCAATGAAAACAATTTTTTGTATATCCTTTGAGAATTTACAGTTTTTGAAAAAAAAATGGTTATTAGTAGAGCTTGATTAGGAGAAAAATTAGATTTTCATGGGTAAATTTGTGTTATATTCGAATCATGAACTTCAAAAGTAGGCTTTTCTGAGCAAGTCAAAGAATTTTAATCTAAACTCAACATGGCATGGTAAATGATTGTTGTATGGAGAACGTAAAACGAGAAGAAATTTCGCTATTTGTGCCTCTGGAGAAAAGTCTTATTTTTTCGAATGTCGAATTTTAAAATACAGTTTTTTGAGCAATAAAGTTTTTTTAAGCAATTCGAAGAAGTTTAATCTAAAATAAGTTTGGCATAGAAAATGACCGGTGTATGCAGAGTGTAAAAAAAGTAATTTTTGATGTTGCTATACCAGGAAAAAGGCCTATTTTTTCTATAGAACTTTCAGTTCAATTTAGTTCCATTACGTGTTTTGAAAACATAACGAACTTTTAATTAGATCGACGAGATGATGAAAATGAAGCCAAAAGGACATGGGTTATCCTCTTTGTATTTTGATTGGATCAGCGAATTGTTCAAATTGAAGTATTTCTAATATGCACAGTATAAAGCGAAAAGATTTTTTGTGATAGCTTGTCCGGCAGAGACTTTTCTTATAGGTAAAAGTCTCACTTATTCGAATAGCGGCTTTTATAAACAAGTGATTTTCATTGGGTCAGAGAGTTGTTCATTTTCAGCGCAAATCGCTATTGAGTATCACCTGATGGTATATTGAGTGTTGAACAATGGATTTTTGGCTAATGCTTGCCTATAAAATCAGATAAATGTTGATAGGCAACTTTCCAATTTGTTCTAATAGTTTTTTTGACATGGTCAAAGAGTTATTCAAATCAAACCGAAATTGGTACAGAGATTGTCAAAATAAGAGATTGTCGAATAAAAAATGACATAGACCGCCTCGACAAAAATTATCTAATGTTACTATATTTGTTCAGTCTCAAAATGGTCAATTTTTCCAATTTGCTCACAAAAAAACATCAGAAATAAAGTTTTTTTAAAACTCAGCGTAATAAACTGAGCCTATGTCATCCGGTCATGTTTTAGTTCAAAATGAATCAAACGTGGTTTGCATGGTGTAACTAGAGTCTGAATCCAATGAGATCGTAAAAATCTCTAGCTTAAAAAAGTCTGGAATTTGTATATTAGCAAATTATCTTCTTATTTTATTCACTTTTCGTTTCTTTTCATTTTTTTTCATTATTTCGAATTGTAGTCCTAATCGGTAGGGCCAACAACGTAAACTTTAAAAATTGGTACGAATTATCTCCAGTGAATTTGGAAATTAAAATGAAAAGGAAATAATTTCATTACGGCTTTCCTTGAAAGTAAATAATTTTTCATACGTTTTTTAGTGGAGTGTAAAGGAAAATGCATTTAAAATCACTCACGAAGTTTTTGTTAGAAAACGCAAAGGAACACAAAGCGAGTTTCAAAATTGAAGTGATAATCTCATTCAACTGGGTCAAAGAACTGTCCTAATGAAATGAACTTTGGCATGGAGTAGCCCCGTGTATTCGAGTATGAAACAGGAAAAAAATGTAATGTCCAACATAAGAAGACAAATTATTTTTCTGATTTTAATTAGAAGTTCTCAGTTATTCACTTATCGAAAAAAAACTTGTAGAATATTGTCGATTCTTAGATTTCTTCTGTTGGAACGAGGATGAATTGGGGTATCCCTGGTTTGAACAAAATAACAAGAAACTTTTATTTTAGCTAACCAACGAAAAAGTTTAGTTTTTCATACGCGACCGATTTTTTTCGAACAATTTATGTTTAAAAAAAAGAATTCTTTAAATTTTTGCGGGACAAGAAGCGGTTCAAAACAAAGTTAATTCTGCATCAAGTTTGTTTAATGAGTATGGTGCTAAAACAGTAAAAAAAATTGCTGTTGCTCGTCTTGAAGAAAGATTTGGTTTTCATACTTAAAGTTATGGTGTATGCGAGTGAAAATTATTGAAACCTAATCTTCTATCAGGTCAAGCAGTTGCTCCAGCGAGAAAAAAACGAATGGAGTAACTTTTGAGAAGTTAGAGGTTTTTGAAGAAAAAAAATGGAAGAGCTTGACTATGAGCGAAGTTAGTTTTTCATTGTTAGTTTTGTGGGTTATTCGAATAACGAACTTTACTTATATGCTTTTCTGAGCAAGTCAAAGATGTTCAACCTAAACTGAATTTGGTATGGAAAATGATTGTTGTATGAAGAAGGTAAATCAGAGAGAAATTTTGCTATTACTGCCCTAGTTAAAAAATACTTACGTTTTCGAATAACGAATTTTGAATTTAGTTTTTTTGCGCATGTTGTAGAATTTGAAAACCTGGGGTGGGGAGAGTCCCCAATCAAATCCCAACAACTTGTAGATACTTGAATATTCAAAAAGAATCAGAGAACTAGAGTAGTGGTAACTTCGCGAGCCTTTAATCCTATAGAACAGAGGGGATTATACCAGGCCCTTCCAATACTCCTTAGATTTAGATTGGAGGCAGCACTAATTTAAAACAGTAATAATACAGTTGGATTCAGAGTTCTCTTGCCTCAACTTTGAGCTAAGTGTATTGACAAAACGAAAACAAATATAAAATAGATGGTACTATGGTTGAGAAGTATACCAAATACTCAATGCAACTAAGTTATACTAAGAGATCAATCTGTGATCGTAAAGACTACTAAAATAGAAGATGAAGCGAACTTCGTTGAAGTTCACTCCACATCCCAAACAGACGAGTATCAACCACTTGAAAAAAGTACGCAAGAGCTATTGCCCATCAGGTACTTCAAGGTTACTGCAGACGGTGTTAAGTGTCTACTTGGTCAGCCCTTCCATACTGCATGGGTTAGTCTCACTCGCCAAGTCTTCCACGAGCAGGCAACCCTCTCCTCAGAGTGGCTTCGCTTATTCAGTCTCCAAAGGAGCGCGGCGACTGATATATTTTGAAAACTCTCGTCTTGATCTCTAATAGTCATTGATCTCTGTAAAGCCACCTATGTTCCTAAGTAGCTATATCATGTTTTGAATTAAAGTCAAACTCTAACTTACGAAATTACTAGACTTAAAAATTAAAGATTTCAAAGTTACCACAGACCTTATTCCTTACCAAATCAAAGCTAGAATCAAACTAAGTGTATTCTACAAAAGATCTCCTAACTCTTTCCTATTTCTCTATTCGATCTCTGAGTCTACGCCGACTCTATCGAAAAATCCTAAGTAGTTAGAAAAGTCGACCCGAGGAAAGACTATTACCGCTGATATTAACTAAGGTTTTATAACAAGCAAGTGAATTTAGAATCGGGAAATTGGTTTAAGAAAATGGCTCAAAAATGAGCCGTATTTATACTAGCTTATCTTTTCTCAGCTTGATATAATTGAGTCATGCGGGCTTAATTTAACCCATTCCCTCGAGAAATTACCAATTACAGGCCCTAAATGTGGCCTGTTTTCTAGGAATTTTGATTTCCGTACGTATTATGGAAGGTCCGAAAAATGCCTTCCAGGTCATTTGTTCATATCTAATTCTTAGAATAATAATTTTAGTATACTTTCAAGGAGTTTCGTTTACTAAGATTATCAGTTCCGAATGATACCACTGTTTTAAATTTGGTACCAACTTAGTTTGAGAGAATCAAATCATAATTCCAATCTTGATTTGTACAAAAAATTGTATTTCTCTTTGGTTTAATTTCGGTTTCAGTTTATACGGTTCATCGAGGAAATTTATAGATTAGTTCAAACTACTTAAATTTTTTATTTCCTGTATTTCTTAAATTTCAATTTCTAAACCTCCCTCTCTGACTCAACTAATCTCCTGAATAGTTAATATTCATCTCAAATTTTTAGCGCTAATTAAGCAAATGGATTATGTTAGAAATACAAGTGTACAAGGGTATATAGAGATTACAAGGAAGATACAACTCTTATTAAAATGCTGACGACTCTAGTTTTTTCTGCTCTCTGACTCTACAAAGTAACTATGTGTGCTGTGTTGGGTGGTTTTCGTCCTCTGTTTTGTCATAGATTTCGCTCATCATGTTAGGTTGTGCCCTTCGTTTGAAGCATTTTTTTTTCTTTTTCCAGAGAAAAATCATTGCGATTGTAAAAAAAGTGAAAACCCTTGAAAACTGTCCTAAGAAGCTGACCACATTTTTAGCAGTTCCTTTAGCTATGTTTTGTCTTGGTCGCTCTTGGTTGCTCCTATGAAAATCACGTTCCAACTTTTTGATCAATGCGGTGTCTATTTCAAGTGGTGGTTTTGCTTGTAGTTCGACTTTGACATGTTCTATTACTTTTCTTTGGTGGTTCATGGTGGTACTTAGGGAGCTAAATTCGTTGTTTTCTGGTATCAACACTGTTAACGCTTCCTCAAATAGAGGGTTGAGCCCAACGGTCATAACCAGCCCAGTTTCATTCTGACAGTTGTCTGTTGAGGAGCGCAGAAACAAGCTTCCTTTAGATATCTCAGTTTTCCCGGTACAAGGAGTTGGTATGGTGCAACTTCGATATCAGCTCAATCTACTGCTCTTTAGGGTGTTATCTGTATTTTCATTTATCCAGTATTTTGTAGTTGCTAACGAAAAAAGAAATTTTGATTGCGCTAAATAGTTTGCAGTAGGCATTATTGGAAGGTGGATGAGATTAAATTTACAGGTCTGTAAAACAGCTGCTTCGTGACCAAAAAAGACTGACCAGACAACCGGCTTGTTGGTTTCTAAAAATTGAGCAGGGTTGTTCACAGAGTTTTAGTCGTTTCGAACTTTGACAAGAGAAACTGTGCTTCGTCAACTTCAGCAATGTTAGTCATAGCTTGCGAGACGACAAGGAGTTCATGCTCGGGTACAAGCACTGACGCTGTAGTTGAATTTGCAATAGGTTGCGGAAGGGGCGCTCCTTTAAAAACTTTGTGGATGGGGCTTTGACTTGACATCGGGATTTCGATTTTTAAGAGGAGCCCATGGTCCCCAATGAAAACATTACGAAGTAGCTCAAGTTCATAGTATAGGCTAACGTGCTGGAGTATTGAACTCGTTTTGTGATGGAACCGAAGAGGTTGTAGGACTCGTTGCATTTTGTCTGGTTCAACAAGTCTCGATGTTTTTCTTCCGTTCGACATCTCCTGGAGAGCCTCCCGAACTTTGTTATTGAGTTGCTTGAGTTCATACTTAAAGGATTGCACTTCCGAATGAAGAGACACTAACGCAAATTAAACGTTTTGATCACGCTTTGCGTTTTGAGGAAAACGGCGAACACGTCGCTTCTCTTGTGGTCGCACACTTGGGCCTGCTGTACTTGTTCCTTATCGTGTTCAAGGTAGTTAATGGCCTGCTCTACGGTTCCGAGTCCCAGCTGTATTGTTCAAGATAGTTTTCAATTGATCCTGCTGTTTTAGGTTTTCGTTGCCCGATAAATGGTGTAGCTCGTTATCCATGCGGTCAAATTGACTTGCAACTCGTCCATTTTTTCTCCTGAGTCCTGACAAAGATGAAAGATGGAGAGCAATTTGCGAGCTGTTTTTTTGACTCTGGACTCCAAAACAAGTGCGGCGGCAGCTCCCGCTGCAAGCAACGTTATTGATTTTTTCTTCCTGTTCAAGAGATTCGTAGAACTTGCAAAGAACGTTCACATCTCGAATCAGCTGTGTCCTTTCTTCTTCGATCTAGGAAAGGTTCTTTCGTAGCAATGCGATCAGGTTATTTTGACTGTTATCCAGGATGTCGGTTATTTTTTGGTCATTGCGGTATCCCCACTGTGTTTCTCACCAAAAGTGAACTTTGATCTCTCTGAGAGTTTTCAAAGAATTTTTAAATGCTCCCCAGTCAATTTCCAAGGGTTTAGGAAAAGCACTGCAATTTCTATCAGTTCAATTCAATCAGCCAGAGCAATTGGAGTCTGTGGGACGAATGCAATGTTTGCTCGAAATGTCACTTCCTCTGCTAGAGTCAACCGGATAACAAAAAAGAGATAGCACCACTTCATCTAAATATTGCCAAATTTAGCGTAAACTGCACTTGTGGCGGAAAATTTTTTTTTTGATACTGAGGTTTCAGTTTTTATTTAAAAAACTGTGCAATTATTATTTGGAAATAGGTTTTGTATTCAAATTGGTTCTAGTTCCCAATCTTTATGTTTTTTTTTTGCGCATTACTCAATTGTGTTCTTCTAATACTCTATTCTTTTAATTGTCTGGAAACCTTAATTAAACTAAGAAAGATTCCAGTGAGTATCATATATAGTCTGGGTTCTGTTTCGACGAGTATTCCTATGCTTAAGTGTTATTTATAGTCTCAATCAAGACCTTTCGAAACTTTTGATCGTTTTTTTGTGTGTTTAGCGAGTGGGATTGAAACTCACTCTCCGCGCCGCACACCTTGACTTGTCCGGGTTTTTCTGTTTTCCAGAGAAATGCGAAATTGACTGTACTGCTTTTTGTGCTCATCGTTAGTTGCTTTGACTAAAAATCGGACGACATTGGATTTTCCCGCTATATATTTGTCCCTAAGGTCAACTTTACGTCTGTGTCCGTGGTGACAAGAAATTCTGTCTGAACGACCATTCCGGGACCGAATGCAAGAATTCCGGCGAACTTTCCTAGAATGCGGAACGGGTCGTTTGTTGCAGACAATGACACTACAATTCTCGATCCTTGCAATGTTAAAAGTTTAATGTCGTTTTGCTCTCTGCAGGATCATCGTAACAACTGGCTGTGTTTCGACGTTTCCATCGTCTTGTCTTCTTTGGGTACTGCTTGGTTTCGGGCATCGACTTGCAAAGTGCGCCAAATTCTGACAAAGATAGCTTTATACGTTGCTCTTCCGATCAACTCTGTCAGAGTTTTGCGACGCTTTATGGGCTGGACCGAGTTCTGTTAAAAACCGGCTCTGTGTATTCAGAATTCTTCCATGATTTGCGTGTGACGTTCCTGCTGTTCTAACAATTTTTTGAAACTCCTGATCTGATTTTCCATCAAGTCACTGATTCACATGTCCACATTTGTCAATAAATCCTGAATTTTGGCTTTTTCTCCCATTTCCTTTGTCGTCGCCTTGCGTCCAACGTAAATTTCCTGTACCTCTTGATCGGTATCGGGCGTTCTCAAGTTTTGCAATTGCTTCCAGGGCTATGGCTCATTGCGGGAATGCATTGAAAGTATCCGGATCTTCTTTGAGGAGGGTATGTCGTATCTCACTGTCCAATGATCCATCAAAAAATCCGTCCTTGTTTGCTTCTTGCCTTCTGGCTGCTTTCAAATGGGCGGTTGCTGCTTCGCCAAAATTTCAGACCCTTCGTGAGACTCTTGTATGCTCTCCCATTCTTTTTGCTGGAATTTCATGAACTCGTTTCTGGCACTCCTTGCAATAGGAAAGTCTCCTATTCGGTTGTTGAGGGCATTGAGCACACGCTTGATCGTTGGGGCTCGTTGTCATTGTACTTGATTGAAGTACTGATTCGGGAGGTTGTAGTACTCGTCGAGTGCGCAGTTGTTCAAGCAAGTGGGGAGCACCGCTCTCTGCCTGGCGTCATTCCAATTGTTTGCTTGAGACATTTCTTCGAAATGGCGTATTAATCGCTCGAAGCAGTTGAAGTTTTTGCCTGGATATCGTAAGGGAGTTAAAGGTGGAGCAGCCATTACGATTTGCTGCTGTTGGGCGTTGTTGTTGTTTGCCTTTGCCATTTGTATTGTGTTCACGTAAGGCACCTTAGTTGGTGTCTGCCTCAAAAAAGTGTTTTAGTTCAATGCCTTTACTGTTTTTTTTTCAAGAACCCCTTGTCATTGATTTTGTTTACAAAACAAACAAAGAAAAAGAATCTAAAAACTATAAAAAAACAATTTGGATTCGCAGTAATTCAAACGTTAAAACTTCTTTTGAATTGTGTTCGAATTAGCGGAGAGTTTTTGTTTATACGATCCTGATGTAAGCTACATTGATTAAGATCGGTCTTTCTTCTCTATTGTTATTGTTTCGTAAGCAATCTCTTCCTTATTTGCTCAAAGTTTTTTTTGAAGTTTCACTAACGGCACGTGAGCCCTGCTCGCGTTCTTTGATTTATATCTAAGTATTTTCTTTTTTCTCCAGCTTTGACATTATTGCCTGTGACTTTTTTTTACCCTCGCCAATGTAGAAATTGAAAACTTGGGGTGGGGAGAGTGCCTAATCAAATCCCAACAATTTTGTAGATACATGAATATTCAAAAAGAAAAAGAGAACTAAATTAGTGGTAATTTCGCAACCCTATTATCCTTTATAACAGAGAGGGTTATACCAGGCCCTTCGATTACTCCTAAGATTCAGAATTGAGGCAGCACTATTTGAGGCGGTACTATGATTGAGAAGTATAACCAGTTCTCAATGCAACTAAGTTATACTAAGAGATCATTTGTGACCCTAAAGACTACTAAAAAGAAGATGAAGTGAAGTTCGTCGTAGTTCACTCCACAACACAACCAGACGAGCATCAACCACTTGAAAAAAGAACTTAAGATCTATTGCCCATCAGGAACTTCAGGGCTACTGCACACCGTGTTAAGTGTGTACATGGTTCGCCCATCCATTCTACATGGGTATGACTTCCTCGCCAAGTCTTCAACAAGCAGGCAACCCTACAATCAGAGGGGCTTCACTTATTCTGTCCCCAGAGGAGCGCGGCGACTGATATGGTTAGAAACTCTTGTCTTGAAGGTGTCTGCAGTCACACTCTTGATGTCCAAGTCCCGGGAGATCTTAACTTAACCTAATAGCCACTGATCTCTGTAAAACTTTGTTCCTAAGTGGCTATGCTATGTTTTGAAATAAAGCCAAACTCTAACTTAAGAAATTACTTGACTTAAAAATTAAAGATTGCAAAGTTACCACAGATCTCATTCCTAACTAAATAGTCCTAACTCATTCCAAAGCTAGAATCAAACTAAGTGCATTCTACAACAGGTCTCCTAACTATTTTCTATTTCTCTATTCGATCTCTGAGTCTACACCGACTCTATTGAATAATACTAAGAAGTTAGAAAAATCGAACTGAGGAAAGACTATTACCGCTGAAAATAAACGAAGGTTGTATAATAAGCAAGTGAATTTAAAATCAGGAAATTGTGTTAAGAAAAAGGCTCAAAAATTAGCCGTATTTATACAAGCTTATGTTCTCATAACTTGGTATAATTGAGTCCTGCGGACTTAAATTAGCCTAATCGTTTGCGAAAATACCTTTTACGGGCCCTAAATGTGGCCTGATTTATAGGGTTTTGTTTATCCGTACGTATTATTTAAGGTTCGAAAAATGCGATCCAGGTCCTTTGTTAATGCCTAAAACTTTGAATAATATTTTCAAGGTGTTTCGTTCGCTAAGATCATCAGGTCCGATTGATATCATTGTTTTAAATTTAGCAACAACTTAGTTTGAGAGAATCAAATCATAATTCTAATCTTGATCTGTTCAAATAACTGTATTTCATTTTGGTTTAATTTAGGTTTCGTTATATTCGAAAATTTAAAGGTTAGTTCAAATTACTTAAATTTTCGTTTTTCTGTATTTCTTAAGTTTCAATTTCTACCCATGTCGAAAAAGTTCAACCTAAACTAAATTTGGCACGGAAAATGACCGGTGTATTTACAGTGCAAAACAAAAATTTGAATTTTGCTGCCCTAGGAAAAAGACCTATTTTTTACGGAACTTCGCGATTTAGTTCATTAACGTATTTTGGAAACATAAAGTATTTTTAATTTTGTCGACGAGATGATGAAAATGAACCCAAATAGACATGGGTTATCCTCTTTGTATTTTGATTGGATCAGAAAATCGTTCAAAATGAACCAAATTTGATCAGAAGTATTCCTAAAACGCAGTGCTTGAAACAAAAAGTTTTTCTGCTAAAGCTTGTCTGGTAAAGAAGTTCTTTTTATAGATAAAAATCTAATTTATTCGAATAGCGGCTTTGATAAAGAGGTAATTTTCATTGGGTCAGTGAGATTTCAATTTCAGCCAGACTCACTCTGGAGTAGCAACTGATTATATAGAGTGTTGAACGAGAGAATTTTGGCTAATCCTAGCCTAAAAAATGAGATAACTGTTGATAGGCAACTTTCCGATTTGATCTAATAGTTTTTGTGACATGCTTGGTCATTGGTCAAAGAGTTATTCCAATCAAATTTAAATTGGTATGGAGATTGTCAGAAAAACGAAAAAAAATTGGCATAGACTGCCTCGAGAAAAATTATCTAATGAAATAATGTTTTGGGTCTCAAAATGGTCATTATTTTTGAATTCGCTCACAAAAAAAAACATCCAAATTAAAATTTAAAAGAGAATAAAAAAAATCTGTAGCTTAAAAAGTCCGGAATTTATATATCTTCCAATTTTCTTCAAATAATATTCTATTCCATTTTTCGAATTATAGTCCTTATCGGTAGGGCCAACAAATGAAACTTTCAAACTTGGTACGAATTGTCTCCGGTGAAATAAGAATTTAGAAGAAAAATAAAACAATATTACTTTGGCTTGCCTTGAAAGTAAAAAACTTTTCATACGTTTTTAATTGTAAAGAAAAATGCATTTATTATCACTCATGAAGTTTATGTTAGAAAACACAAAAGTAATTCTCAAATTTTAAAAGATAATCTCCTTCAACTGGGTCAAAGAATTGATTTAACGAAATGAATTTTGGCATGGGGTACCCCAGTGTATTAGAGTATAAAGCAGGAAAAAAGGTAATGCCCAACCTAAGAAAACAAATTAAATTTTCTAAACTGATTTAGACGTTTTCAGTTATTCTTTTCTCGAAAAGAGTAGATGATAGTCGGTTCCAGTATTTGTTCTATTGAAACCAGGCTGAATTGGGGGTATCGGTGGTGTGATTAAAATAACAAAAAAAAATTATTTTAGCTGGCCAACGCAAAAGTTTATTTTCTTATACGCATACTATTTTTTGAAAGAACGTATGTTTAAAAAACAATATTTAGATTTCTGCGGATCAAAGAGTGGTTCAAAACGAAACTAATTCTGCATCAAGTTTTTTTGGTGAGTAGGGTGCTAAAACAGTAGGAAATTTTGCCGTTCCTGGTGTAAAAGAAAAATTAGGTTTTCATACCGAAAAATGTGGTTTATTCGAATGAACCTTTTTGATCCCTATATTTCCATCGGATCAAGCAGTTGCTCCAGTGAGAACAAATTTTTCGTTAAGAGTATCCTTTGAGAATTAAGAGTTTCTCGAAAAAAAAATCGGTAGAGTTTGACTAGGAGAAAAGTTTGTTTTTCATGCGTGAGCTCGTGTTTTATTCGAATAACGAATGTTTAATATAAGCTTTTCTGAGCAATTCAAAGAAGTTCAACCTAAGCTGATCTTGGCATGAAAATTGATTGGTGTATGAAGAGTGTAAAACAAAAAGAAGTTTTGCTATTTCTGCCCTTGGAAGAAGACGTATTTTTTGGTATGGAAATTTGCGATTTACTCCAATAATGTATTTTAAAAAGTGGTATTTTTGATCGGGTGGACAAGTTGTTGAAATTGAACCTAAATTGCTATGTATTATCCCGTTTGTATGTATAGTGTATGTGTTACAGCTTGTCTCGAAAAGAAATAATATCTCATAGATACATTTGTGATTAAGTCGAATTTTTTTAATGAAAAAAGATATTTTGATTGGATCAGCGAATTGTTCATTTTCATAATATGCAGAGTATAGTATAAACCAGAACGATCTTTTGCTATA
The DNA here is from genome assembly GCF_964194025.1 of Convolutriloba macropyga. NCBI lineage: Eukaryota > Metazoa > Xenacoelomorpha > Acoela > Convolutidae > Convolutriloba > Convolutriloba macropyga. Next base: position 83,391,110 of record NC_134470.1, on the reverse strand, counting down.
GCTGGTCTGGTAAAGAAGTTTTTCTAAAGGTAAAAATCTAATTTATTCGAATAAAACCAAATAATTTTGTATTTGGGCAGACGGGTTTTTCAATTTCAGCGAAACTAGCAATGGAGTATCAACTGATTATATATAGTATTGAACGAGAGATTTTTGGCTAATGCTTTCCTAGAAAATCAGATAACTGTTGATAGGCAACTTTCCGATGTGTTCTATTAGTTTTTTTTGACAAGGCTAAAGATATATTCAAATCAAAGCAAAATTTGTTTGGAGATTGCCAGCAGTGTGAAAAAAAATGAAAAATGGCATAGACTGCCTCATGAAAAACTATATAATGTAACTATGTGTGTTGAGTCTTAAAATGGTCAATTTTTCAATTTGGTCACAAAAAACATCTAAATTAAAGTTTCTTTAAACTGAATCTAATGAAGTTTGTCATCCGGTCGAATATTTGTTCAAAATGAATCGAATTTGGTATACCTGGTGTAACTAGAGTCTGAATGGAATGAAAACTTAAAGAAGTCTGGCTTAAAAAAGTCCGGAATTTTTATATAAGCGAAGCATCTTCTTATTTTTATTCTTTTAATTTTTCAATTCATTTTTTTTTCGAATTATAGTCCTATTTGGTGGGGCCAAAAATGAAACATTCAAAAATTGGTATGGATCATCTCTAGTGCATTTGGAGTGTTAAACAAAAAAGACTTTAACTTGGCTTGCCTAGAAAGAAACAAATTGTTCATACGTTTTTTAGTATAGTAAAAAACAATTTTTTTATCCGAGTTTTGATGTTGTCCTCCATATTTTACAGAAAGAATGCAAATAAAATTGCTCATGAAGTTATTGATTATTAAAACGCAAAGCAACTCAAATATCTTTTCTCAGTGATTTTCAAATTAGAAGATGTACTCAAGTTCAACTGGGTCAAAATTGAATCAAAGAAATGAATTTTGGCATCTTCCGTGCTTCTAGAGTGTAGAAAAAGAAATTTTGCTATTTGTAGCCTGAGGAAACAAATTAGTTTTTCTAACTTCCTTCAATTATTCACTTCTCGGAAAACAGTAGATGTTCTTCGAAACTAGGAATTGATCAAATGAAACCCGGCTTAATTGGGGGAATCACTGGAGCATAAAATTAGCAAAAAAATATGCTTTTGCTAGCCAAGGAGGAAAGTTACTTTTTCATAAGGAAGCGATTCTTTTGAGGAGTGTATATTCAAAAAAGTCAAATAAATTATTCCTGTGCGCTTCAAAGAGCTGTTCAAATTAAAATACATTCGGCGTCAAATTTTGATTTTGTAAATAGTTTGCCAAAACAGTAAAAAATTTTGCTGTTGCACGTATGCGAGTAAAATTACGTTTTCACACTGAATTTTACTTATACAAAAAAAAATTTTTTAAAGCTATCTTCTCCAACGGATCAAGCAGTTGTTCGAACGACCAGAACTTTAATATAGAGTATCATTCGAGAATGTAGTATTTTTTGAAAAGAATTTATGCTCTGGCTTGTCCGTTGCAAAAAGTTAGTTTCTCATGGGTCAATTTGCGATTTATCCGAATAACGACTATTAAAAGAGGTTTTTTAGAGTAAATTCAAAGAAATTGAGCTAAACTAAGCTTGGCATGAAATATATCTTGTGCAGGTGAAATGATAAACAAAAAGCAATTTTTGCATTGGTGCCCTAGAAATAAAAAGCTGGATTTTTAAACAAAACTTATTCGAAGAACTGATGTTTTTTAATGCTAGCAAACGAAAACAAAAACATTCAAGTTTCATAAGTGTATGTAGGCAAGTTTGTCATCGAGTCAGTTCATTGTTCAAAATGATTTAAATTTGGCATAGGGTATACCTGATGTAGGTAGAGTCTGAATCCGATGAAAATTCGAAAAGGTTTAGACAAGAAAATCGCCTCATTTTTCTATTAAAGCAAATCATCTTCTAATTTTATTCATATAATGCTTTAGTTCAGAAATGCGAAAAAGTCTTATTCCTTCACGCCAAAAAAATTGAAACAAATCCAAATTGGTATAGAATATCCCCAGTAAATGTAGAGTTTTAAACAAAAAAATGTTTTACACTCTACATTTACTAGGGATATTCTATACCAATTTGGGTTTGCCTAGACAAAAATTCATACAATTTTTAGCAGAAAAATAACAATTGTATAACTCTGATTTTGCTCTTAAAGATTGTGGGAAAAGAAATTGCTATATCAGCCACTTTTGCGCCAAATAATTCTGGAGTTCGGAAAAAATGTCTAACCAAATTTGGGTAATATTATTCTTATCAGGATAATTGTTTGTTAGTAGAGTGAAAACACAATCCCATAATCCTGAATTTGCTCGTAAACTCGCTCATGAAGTTATTGTTCAGTAAAACATAAAAAATCTCAAAAAAAAATCTAAGTGATTTTTAAATTGGAAGATATAAACTCATACAACTGGGTAAAAAAAGTAATTGAAGAACTGAATTTTACTATGGAGAATCTCATGTGTGTTTAGAGTGTAAAACAGAAAAATTTGTTGCAATGTGTAGCCTAAAAAACTAATTAGTTTTTTAACTTCATTAGAGGTTCTCAATTATTTGAATCTCGAAGAAGAGCAGATGTTCGTCAGTAGTGGGTAAAAGGTGCTCTCCAAGCGAATTTCAATTTTTTGAGCTATTTTTACATAGTAAAAACACTTCAAAAAACTTTCATGCACTTGTTCGAGCACCTTCCACCCACTACTCTATATATCTACTACTTGCTTATACCCTCATTTTATTCACTAATATATATTAGCTCTATATTATTACCTTTATATTCACTCAAAATCTATCTTTTCTTGTCTCCCTTAGTGCAAACCACTAGTGTCGAGTTAAGCTGGTAATTAACTGTTATCAGACGGATAGTTTGAGTTCTATCCCCACTGACCCCAGTGGACGTCCCCAGATACTAGTATAAAACTAGTGAGACCGGGTAAAAAGCACGTAAAACCAACTTGCGAAAATTGGTGTAACCACTTCGTGGATACCTTGAATAAAAAACCAGCTTTACTCTTTTATAAATTTTAAATTTGGCTAATATTTATATAATATTAAGATCCTTGTTTTTATTTACTATTTGGTCAAGTCATAATTAAGCTAAAACCCAAATTAATAGCAAAATTTAATAATTTATTGAAAAAACAATGCAAATTTCAAAAAAAGAGCGAAATCCCTCTTATAAGAGCGAATCACTCTTTAAGAGCAAAATTGCCCCTATCAGTGTGATACCCCAGTACAAAATCACTATTTATTGCGCTGAAAGAGTGAAATCCCTCTTTTTTTTATATAAATTCTAAAATTATCTAAAATTTTTAATAAATTTTTATTTTTTTATTATTCTATATTTTTTATTATAAAGTATCTATACTCTTCAATAAATTTATATTCTCTTTTACTTTTTCTATATTTATTCCATTATTAATAGGAAATGATACAAAATTATAATACTTACATGAACAACCTTCTCCATTTAATGTAATAATAGGATTGGTGTAACCGCTTTGTGGATCAGTATATAGACCTTCGGTCTTGGTTGGTGTAACAAGGCCTGCACTTACCCCATTATTTGGCAATTTTCTAGTAAATCCTTTAGGTATATCCACATTTGGTTGTTGTCTTTTTACATGAGCATTCATTCCATCATATCTCACAATAGAAGGGCAATATAGACAACTTACTTTAGTAGAAGGACAATTTCGACATGTATACTTGCTTTCATCAAAATCTGTTAATGGTTTTACATAATTACATCTATTACAACATCTAGTTACAACTTTATGATTAGGGCTAGGATCAATGCTAGGATTAGGGCTAGCGCTAGAGCTAGAGCTAGGATTAGGGCTAGAGCTAGGATTAGAGCTAGAGTAAATATTAGGACTATATCCAGATTTATCTTTAAAAGAACAATCAGTTTTGATCGGTGAAGCAAGTTCCTTGATACAAATACCATACCGAATAGAATATATGGTTATCATGATTAATAACATTTCTCTCCGTGGCATTAATAATGAGTGGTTTCATATATGCTATAAGTTTATTTATATCTTCTCTTTCTAATTCATCTTTTAAACTAAGAGCTTTTAAATCAATGAAACCAACTCTTGAGTCATATATCATAGTTCTATTCTTATCAATAATAATAAAAGTATTCTCTTTCCTATTATATTTAATTATACCATAACGAAGTTCATCTGATAGTCCGTCTGTACAATTATAATAGTTACTATTTAACTCACTAATTATTTTACTAAAGTTATGTTCACATTTATATATTTCATTAAAATTTTTAAATAGATCAGCTCCATTATAAATTGTTAAATAAATAGTATCACAACTCAATCCTGCTGTAATAAATATTTGAGCTGGTTTATGACACCTTACAATCATTTGAATATTATAATCCTTCCTTCTGTGAAATATTAAGCTATATCCTTATTTAACTTATCGCCCATATCATCAAGTACTATTACGCTATCTTTGAATTAGACTTACTTTTTGATGTGATCATATTTATATCACATTTAATAAATCCATTATCAAACTCGCTAGTCTCAGGATCTATCCAATCTCTATCATCTTTACATACTACGTTAATTTTTTTAACTGGGTTTGATCAGTGAAACTGCTTCGCAGATCTTGATCCTGTTCCAAGTATAACTTTAAATATTGTCTAATAAAATATGTTTTTCCTGTGCCAGTTCCCCATGAACAATAGTATGTAATGGTGACTTTTCATTTTCAAATCTAAGTAGACTTCTATTCATAAATCCACAAAAGTTTTCTTCTAGTTTTGTATATTTACTCGCTATCGAATTATAAAATATAAAACAAAATCCGATTATGATAATAAAAATAAAAAGTCTACTTCCTTTATCCATTTTTGTATATAAAATATAGACTTGGACTTATAAAATGACAAATGTTTAATTAAAATTTGTATATAAAAAATGCTTATCCTAACTTTTGAGGAATTCAATAATAAATTTAATATTGATAATAATGCTATGAGTGATATCAGAAAAAAAGATATAGGAAAAGATATAAGTCCAATTGCAATTGTAATGAGAGATGAGACTCCAGATAATATAAATGATCCACGAAGTGGCTTTGCCAATAATAACTTCAACATTATTGTAAATCTACATCCAACTGATGGTACACATTGGGTTTTAATTATAAGAAGAGAAGGCGGTCCTGTGTATTACTTTGATAGTTTTGGTGTTGAAACTCCTCCATTATTCTTAGAAGAGTTTATTGATCTAGGCTCTAATGAAAGAATACAACAATATGATGAATCTTATTGTAGGGCTTATTGTTTATATATGATCTATCTTATTGATAGAGGATTTAGAATTTAAAAAGCTTTGAATATTCTCGTTAATCAAGTTAAATGTCTATACAATATGAAAATGAAATGAGAAAAATGAAATATAAAATGAGTGTTTTTGTTTGGGTTGTAATGTTATTGATGGCGAAGCATCGGTTAAAGGGGCTTTGCCCTCGGTTCCCAAACCGGTTGGCATGCCACGATCCCCGCTCATTCCCGGATGGTCGAAGACCTACCTACGGAGTAGCTATGCTAATAATGATAATGTTAATGATAATGATAAGGATAATAATAATGTTAATGATAATGATAATGATAATGTTAATGATCTATGAAGTAGCTTTGCTAATAATGATAATGCTAATGATCTACGAAGTAGCTTTACCAATAACGATAATGTTAATTATAATGATCTACGAAGTAGCTGTGCTAATCAGGGAACCTGCTCCGCTGATAATGATAATGTTATATATCAATTTGATGAAAAACATCAAAAGGGTATACCCAACATTCTTATTTAAAAAATTAATTCTATCTAGTATATATTTTGATAAGCTATACATCATTGGACCTACTGGTGATCAATATATAGATTTAGAGAGAATAAACCCAAAAGCAGATATTGAGTTTAATAAAGATATAAAAGATTTGCCATCTCCCGATAAACTACCAAAGATTTAAAGAAACTAATGATATTCGATGATGTTAGAGCCAAAGAACGAGTTATTAATGAATACTTTTGTAGGGGTAGACATAATAATTTTAAAAAGTTATATCTTAATCAAAATCTTTTCACAATAGATAGACAGAGTGTTAGGGAGAATTGTAATCTATTTATTTTATTTGAACAAAGAGGTAAAGTCCTCATATCTGTAAAACAAGATTTCTCTTATAATGTTGAACTTAGTTATAATGATTTTGCTAATATATGTAATAAGGTATGGAAAGAGCCTTTTAATTACATTGTCATTGATAAAACTAAAAATAAAAATATAAATGGTAAACTAAGAATTAATTGGGATAGGAGAGTATTGTAGATATTTAATTATAATTATTTAATTATCTTTAATTATAACTTATTACTATACTAATCTGTGAATATGGTATAGTTAGGTTTATAATTATTCATTTATTTAATTATAATTATTTTATTATGTTTAATTATAAATTATAACTATACTAATCTTTGAATATGCACATAACCTACAAAAAAATTGTTTAAATCTATACTGAGAATAATGTTTTTTATATACTTTACACTTAATACATGTTAGATATTGATCGGGATTATTATAATGTTCTAGTAAATGATTATGTTTAACTCTATATGTTATAACTCTTATACATAAAAAACATTGATACGGTTTATCCTGACACCAATAACAACTTTGAGCCCATGACTTTTTTTTACATTCATCACATTTAATACTAAACATTTTTTAAGGAAAAAATACTATTTCAAATATGTTATGACTATAATGAAACAAGGCTTTGCCTAGCTGTTACACTAAATTTAAAGTAAAAATAATACATCGCCATTAATGTCTATAGGTCTTCCTTGCTCATCTATAATATGAAATTCTATATATTCTATTCCATCTTTAGTTACATTTTGATACAAGATATTAGTTGGTATAATATTTATCAAGTAACCTGGTGGCTCTGTTAGACTAAAAGTATATAGTATATCTGTGTTATTCGCATTATCTATAACACCAGATATCACATTACAGTGAATGTTAATAGTACTAAAGCCCATAATATCAACAAATTTCTGAGATGTATAATTACCCTTTTGTAAACTATTTTTCTAAAGCCTGGTAATGGGGCTATTGGGTTTTCTACATCAAAGCTGAGTGCTTGTTTTATTTCCATGAAACATTTCATCGCATTCTTATCAGTTTCTATTATAACATTACCATCAGTTTCTTCTTTTATTAATTCTGCTCTGTCAGTTAACTCATATGCTCCTGGTGTAATAGTTGAATATAGCAATGGCATTCCTTAATAATTATAATTAAGGACAGATGTAATGTTTGGGCTCAAGTGAGAGTTGGGGTTAGGGCTAGAATGGGGTTTCGCCCATGTTGGGGTACCAGGGCCTACAGGCCCTTTCACCATTAAATTTTGGGTCAGAACTAAGAGCCTGAGGTAAAGCTGCTTCACCTTCTATAACAGTACTAGCATATAAGAATTGTTTATTTCTCCTATTTAAATTAAACACTGAGTTATAAACCGATAATCTAATTAAACCTAATTTTGTTGTTTTAAGTATAGGTTCAATAAAGTTAAACTTTTCTGTTGGTTTTGTCATTCTAATGTTAAGTGTGTGTTCTTCTTTAGTTTTTGTTAGAGCTTCATGTATCTTTTCTAGCTCCCATAAAATTGAACTATCAGTCATTTTTTATCTTATAAAAATGGATTTTAATTCGGATACAACTTATGGTTACAATAATGATATACAAAAAAGTATGATTATAAAATATAAACCAAATAATCTGCCAACAATGAATACAATCAATACTAACATTATTATCATACTCAACAGAGAAGAGAATCATTCAATTTTACATGATTCATCTCTAGAGAAAGAGTTTGTTGTATCAGATGATGCTGGTGGTGTATTTGCTAATGATGCTAATATCAGATTATGTAATTATGGCATGATGACATTGTTTAGTTCAATTAAGCTAGAAACTAGTGGTGGTAGGAATACTGAATATATAGATCATTGTCATCCTAATCTATTGATGTAAAAGTTATTAACTAGTATTGGTGATGAATATGAGAGTGGTTTTGTGAGAAATCAAGGCAATAGAGATAGTCAAAAATCATAGTCAGTAAATGATTTAGAAAAGATTATATATGGTTTAGGATTTAAACTAATATTAAAAAGGAATAAAAATGATAGAGCTCTATATAGAGTTAATGCTAATCCTGGTGCAATTGCTTATGATGGTAATATAGATATTAGAGAAACATCATGGTGTGTGCCCAGTATTGATCCTAGTAATGACAATAGAATTGTTGTGCAAAAGAGTTTAAGTGAAAAGAATAATGTAGACTTTAGCTATTATGAAAAAAAGGCATTTTATAAGAATGTACTCAATGCTACTAACTTCTTGTTTGATCATGTTATGGAAAGTGGTATGGAAAGACCATAATATATAATAGTTGAGTTTGAACTCATGATGCAAGTACATTTCATATAATGAATGTTACTGAATGTTATTGTAAGATTGGTAGCGATATTTATCCTGAGGATCGAATGAATAATAATTATGGTGCTAATAATTATAATGAGGTTTTTAAAGAGATTGTAAGCTTTAATAAAGATTATAATGGGCTACCACATAATATAAAACCATACATAAATCATAGAACAATCAAAAGTTGTTATAGAATATATGTATTTGATACTAGATATCAAAGTGATCATATAGGCCCACAACCAATACAACTTAATTTTAAAATTAGTGCTGCAGTTGCCGACGATATGTGTCATGCATTAGTTTTAACTAGAAAGGTTATTTGTGTTAATAGCGATGATAATAAGATGGTTGATATAATCTTTTAATTATAGTCACTGTTATGGTTATCTGCGAAGCAGTTCCTGATAGTTACAGTTATGGTGAAACATCTTCGAAGCCCCATAGCTCTAAACTATTTCCTACTAGTCTTAACAAAGCCCCTAGCATAAATAATATCTAATTTCTTTTTATTCTCTAGAGATAAACCTCTAGCTTCAAGCTTTGTCTTGGTCTTAGCTTTAGGGTGATGTTTACTCATAACAACAAAAGGATTATACGTCCATTATTTTTTATAGATAGAAATAGGTCTTTTACAGAGATTGAAAACTAATTCATATTGTGTTGGTTGTAGACATTATAGTGGTACGATTAATAGGTTAATCAAGGTTAATAGGTTAATCACGATTAATAGGTTAATCACGATTAAGGTTAATCACGATTAATAGGTTAATAGGTTAATAATAGGATTAATAATTAAGAGGTTTTATTACCTCAAAGGTACTAAAAAGTTAAAGGGTAATTGTGTCAAGTGAAAGAGAAACAAGTCAATGACTCTCAGTGATGCAACAATAGAAGCAGAGGGATTGAAAGATTTCTTTAAAAGTGTTGGTAGAGCTACAGTTAACATTGGAAAGAAAGTTGCTAATAATCCAGTAAGAGCATTAGAAGCTCAGCTGCATCTAGAAACCCTAGAGCTGCTTTATCAGCCACTCCTGATTTAATTAAATTTACGACTACTGGTGAAAGCATAAAGGTAGTACAAAAATGAAGAGGTTTATACTTAGGTACTAAGAAGAGATAATTATTTATATAAAAGTTTAAATATTAGAGTTTAAATGTAACTATATAAGTGTTTAAATATAACTATAACTATGATTATAGCTACGGGTATAACTATGACTAGATATATCTAATGATAAATAAAAATACTAATATTATTATTACTAATAACGTTGTTATTACAAAGCACTAATAGCTTTAATCTAAAAACACAATTAACTTATTTTTCTTGTTCTTCTTATATTCTTCACATACCTTGACTAATTCATTATACTCATCATTATCTTTTTTATTATCTTTCATTGATTTATTATATAGTTTATTAAACTTGTCGCTAAACTGTTTACTTAAAATATACAGTTGTGAATACTTTATAATTTTTTTTCGTATTTTAGTGTTTATTGTTTTGGATAATGAACCACAAACAGTTGCTGTAGCAAAAGCGGTTGGTACAGAATAAGGTAATTCTATACCTGTTAAAGCAACTGATGTTGTTGTTGCCGTTAGCTACGTTAATATAAATTTTATATCTACTTAATTTCTTATTATTGTTATTAATTTCAGTTTCATAATAATTTTTAATATATTTTATAATGTTAATATTATTATTGAACTTATTATTGGCTTGAATCTTTTCATTTATCTGTTTCTCAGCAGCTTCGCGGTTTAATCGTTCTGATACTGATGACAAATCTGGATATAGTAATCTCTCACTCGGTGCTGATGGTTGACTCATTTTCAGTAGTAAAATAACTCTCAATATCCTTCATTATGTCTTCTTGTTTAAAATCATAATGCATCTCTAGTCTTGCTTATTCTCTGTTGTCTACTAACTTACTTTCTAATAATATAGATATTATATATTGTACTATTGTCCTTTTATTCTTTAAAAGTGCTTCATCAACGGCAGATTAAGTCTTTTCATTAATTTCTTTAAACTCTTTTAGACCCGTAGTAAACATGTCATCTAGTTGTATGTTAGTAATATTTTGATTAAACTTATTATTATCAAATTCTTGTTTTAATTTATCATATTTAGAGATAGTATCAGCAGCAACTTTATAACAAAACTTAACAGTATTTGTGACTTCATTTGTTGATTCAATAAACGCATTAATTAGTTCATCATTAACTTGTGTTTCATTTAGTTGTAATGTTTTAGTTGTAACTTTATCAAAGTCACCCTATTTTAGTTCAGTTATGTTTTTTTATTAAAATGTCTATTTTATTAGAAGAGGATAATATGTTTTTGTCACAATACTCTTCATTAACAACATCTTTTTCATCTATCGAAGGCTGTACATTTGTAATTTTAAAGGTATCTTTCAAGTTAATATTATCGTTATCTTCTAAGAATAGTTGACGGGCCTTACTTGGTGATAGACTAATGTTTATTGATGCTTGTTTAGACTGATTGAATCTAATTCTTGTCATCTTTGTATTTTTTTTACAGAAAGATTTGAATCTGCGAAGCATTTTCCCTGATCTACCTTGTAGCTGACCGAAGGTCTATCGGGGAACCCACAAATATGTTGATCCGGCTTGCCGGCTTAGGACCGCAGGTCAATCTGCGAAGCAGGTTCCCTGATCTACATCGTAGCTGACCGGAGGTCTATATTTAATGATTCTAAAACTTTACTATTAGATTCAAAGTCGAACTCGGATTTTAATAGTTCCTGTTCATAACACTTACCTTCTATTATCTCTCCATTCATATTTTCTATCTTATAAGTTGGTGGTTGTATTTTAAAATCTCATTAACTTTAAACAACTGTCTATTCCAATTAGAAGTGTACCCTTTCGAGAAGATATTAGGTTTAACTGCATTTCTGACATCAAACTTTAAATTTACGTTTAATGTTCCTTTAAATGACTGAGTATTTAACCTTCTCAGGATTATTAGAAGCATCAACAGTGTCATATTAATAGTAGAGTGAATTTTATTGTTATATGTTACAACAGCATCATTTAATATATTTACCCAAACACCATCACCATTGATGAACATAGGTTTTTTTATTATGTGTAATAATGTTCTAGTGAATCTCTCTATAAACACAGCCTTTAAATCTCTATATGTAGAATATAGTTTTGTTTCATATTCTTTAAGTAAAGATTTAAATGTTTTATTGTAAAACTCACTACCTCTATCTACCCATAACTTTTCTGGTTTTCGACTTTCAGAGCCGTCCTGTGGACCTCCTGATAGGATTTTTTTAAAACCATTAGTTATAGATAAACCAAATTTATTCTTTAATGGAATAGCCCATGCATATTTTGTGAATATATCTATAACAGTTAAAATAAACTTATAAATATTTTTGTATTTACTTAGAGATGACTTATCAGTTAAATCAGCTGACCATGTTTCATCTCTATATAAAGGTATTATTCTTTCTCTTCTAAACTTTGTTATTTGAGGACTGAATACTTCTTTAGCTAATCCGTGAAGCGGGTTCCCCGATAATTGTTGCTGTTGTTGCTGTTTTTCCACATTTTTCTGGATGAAGTTATGGTTTCACCTGTCAATGAAGTTGTGAGCTTGCTCATTTACCATAGTTAAAAACAAAAATTATCTAGTTGCTCTTGATTGATAATATTCATAGATAAGAGTTGCTTAGATATATCTAGCAATTCATCACATAATCCATCATGACCAGCTTTTGTTTCTATTAATAATTCTAATCTTTCTATTGGGGAACCTGCTTTGCAGATTAAGTTATTTGGGTCGGCTTTGCTAAGTCCACTAGCTTCTATCAGTCTCAAAATCAGTTTCTTTTTCTTCTTCTTCTTCTTCTTCTACTACTATCCCTTGTTAATAATCACTAGTATTACGAAGATATATTTCATCTTCACTGGAGGTTGGTATTGATATAACCCGAGAAGTGGGTTCACCGATACTAGCAAACATTCTTCTTATAAGTTTTGATCTTTTACGTTTAATATCTCCTCTTTGTTTATAACCAATATCCTTTAGAAATTGTTTTATTTTGATTTCATCGCCTTTTATATCTCTTTTGGTCACATCTTTATTAGTAATAAATAAAGCCAAGCCCTGAGAAAAATCATAGACTTTACCTTTCATTTTTATACCATCAGGGACTAGAGATACATCTACATCATTTATTTTAATTTTTTTTGAAATTTGAAAAATTGATATTAATTGGAATTTTTTATTTGTTTGTTTACCCATTAGTAATAAAATATCAATCATATCATTGTCTACGGCAAAAGTTTGCCCTCTATTATCTTTTAATGTTGTGTGTGAATCTGGTGTGGGTGTTAAGAGGGGGGGGGGGGTCGTTCATCAAGAAAGCTGTTTTGTTGATGGTGTCCTAGACTGTTTAAAGTTTTAGTGTTACTGTCTAGCTCGACCAAAGATTTGTTTCGAAGGGCTTGCATTGTTTCTTCGTTTGTCTTTAATGTTTTAGTTAGAGGATCAAATAACTCTTCTATTTCACCATAATATTCTTGTTGTTTTAATTTATCTTCTAATCTATTTCTTCTGTTTAGTTTTTGTAGTTTATTTAATTCTATGGGTTTATCTAGCCTAGTCATTTTTTATATATAAAAAGTTTATTATATTTTAAGTAGGTACGTTATCATATGATCTAATAGCGGCTTCAAAAAACTTTCTATCTTCCTTAATTGCTAATTCTTTAAAATTGTTTATCAGTGCTTCTAATGATTCTTTACTTACACCTAAGGTAGTATCATTAATCAGGGGACCTGCTTGGCTTGCCACGGACGAAGTCCGTTCGCAGATCTTTTTTAATAAATCACTTTTGAATAAATACATGTTCTCATCTAGGGGGTATTTTTTTTATTTTATTTACATAAAATCTTTTCTCATCAAAATCACTTAAACTTCTTTACCTAGCTTAATTGTGGTCATACAACTTCCTACTTTTTGATTCCTACTTTCCTCTACTGTCCTTTCTTCATTATCTATTAGAGCATTATAATATTCCTCGTGCTTTCCATTACTTTCTTTCTTTATTCCTTTCTCTTTTGCGCCATAGTTCTCTAAACTTTATGTTTTGGGTTGAAACTGGCCAGGGACTTTATTATTTGTTTTTATAGGAATATCTAGATTAAACAAGTCCAGTTGCTCGTTGTCAACATTACCTCTACTATAAATTAAAATAAAATTGTCCGTATCCATATAGTGAAGGTTGATATCTTCTAGCGATGGCTTCAGTACATCACAATAAAATTTGTACATATGGAGTTTACTTAACTCCAATACAGTAAAGCCTAGATATATAGGTTTATCATATTGTATTTCCTTTTTATAGAATTCTATAAAGTATAGTTTTCATATCTAATTACATCTTTACATGTTGGTTTACTAACAGCTTTAAGTATTTCATAATCATTAGTTAGGATCTTAGCTTCTAGATACTTTTAGTGGATTCTCACATTTTTTACCAAACAATGAGTTATTCATTAACTTAAATATATCTTTCTCAGGTTCAGTTTTAGCTTCTGCTCTCATTTTAGTATCAAGTTCAATTTGTCTCTAATTATATAATCTTGTTTAAATATATTTACTCTATGAACGTTAGTAACCTTTTTACTCATCCTAACAACAAATTTTAACATCCGATAGTGTTTTGGGTATTCATATTTATTATTCTGTTCTAATATTAGTTTCTTGCTTTTTGAGGAAGTTGGGGGTCTTTGTTTGTATCCCATTTCATTATTCTCTACTTTTCTTCCATGGGGTAGTAGTTGGAAGTTGCTAGTTTTCTCTTTACATTCATTAGTATATTCTAAATCACAAATAAGCCAAGAGCCGTAATCACTATCATCTGAAGTATTTAATACTTTGTCTAGAGTTGTGTTGGAGTACTCAAAATCTTTATATGGTAGCTTTTGCATTGGTGTATAACCGTATAAGTTATTGGCATCAATGTACCAGATTGACCTTTGACTCTGACTTTGACTTCTAATATACCTTTCAACCATAACACCACATATGCCACTTCTCATAGCGCTAATGAAGTCTTTTAGTATTTGCTCATCTTGTGTATTGTGTCTAATTCAACATTGGTTTGTTTTTGGAAACAATCGAAGCTGTAGCCTGGTAGGCTAATATAATGTAGAGGATTGAGTTTATATGTGTTCATATTTAACCTAACAAATAGATTTAAGCAGTGTCTTAATATGAATATATCATTTTCCATATATTCCAATGTTATTTCTTTACCTGTTTTATTAGTATTAGTTTATTTTGATTCTTGAATTTGATTTGTTCTAACTTAGGGCAAACAATCTTTGGTTTGATTTGGACACAGCTTTCAAGAGTTTCATATTTATATTGAGACCTAAACCAAAAGGTACAATTATCACAGAACCAGAACTTTGCATGTTTGGTATTGGGTCTTTCTAGTAATTCTACATTTTTAATTATAGCACAATGTTCATTCCAGACAAGAATCCTAACTTTTTGTCTATCTTTGGTGGTATTTCAACATATAATCCTAATGATAGTTTAGTTCTTTCTATATTTAGCTGAATGTCACTTATTCCAAGAAACTCATAATCATAGCCATAACCCTTATATGTTTCTCTAGTATTATCTAGCCAAAGGTTTAGATCCAGTCGATGATCTTTAGTCATATTTTCATCAGTTCTAAAGTTTATAAGAGTTGTCTTAGTCTCTTCTTCTCCTCCCTTCTCTTATAAGCAATTGGCCGTAATTTTATATATATATGATATAAATGGTTTAAACCCGTCTAATATGTAATCTATAGGCTCATTTATATCATTAAAATAACTACACGGCTTAGTAATATATAGCTGTCTTTGATTAAAGCTTGATTTAATAGTATAATTATTAGCAAAGCAATAGTTTCTCCAATAGTTCCTTATGTTTGAGATCGTATGATTGATGCCTGTATAAACCCTTCTTTGATTCAAAGGATAGATTACAGACGTCGCAGAAGTTTATGACTCTAGAATTAGTTGATTGAGGGATGATGTGTTTATTAATGGAAAATTTTGGAAAAAAAAATTTTTCGAAAATGAAAACGAAGTGTGATAAGTGTAAAAGGTCTTGGAAAGAATGTTGTAATAATTGTAAAAGAATTAGAATATTCTTGTTATGTATGTAAAAATGTGGTTAAGGTGAAAGGCTATATAGAACATTTGGGATATCATTATTCTAATTCTGATCAATATCTAGCATGCATTATGTTTAATGTTTATAAACATATAGCATTATATAGATTTAGAAATAGGAAATGTAGAATATGTATTTATCTCCATAGATATAGATATGGTCATACTAGAAATCAATTCAGAGAGCATGATTATAAGTATAATTTTCAAATAAGCTAATTCTTCTGTTATTTTTTTATTGAATAAAGAGTACTGAATAAAAGAGGGGTATAAGTAGTAGATATATAGTGGGAGTAGTGGGTGAAAGGTGCTTCAACAAGTGCATGAAAATTTTTTGAGGTGTTTTTTCTATGTAAAAATAGCACAAGAAATTGAAATGCGCTTGGAGAGCACCTTTTACCCACTACTTTCGTCGAATCTAGGATTTATTCAAATGTAACCAGTCCTAATTGAGTTTATCTCTTGAGTATAAAAACTAACGAAAAAGCATTATTGCTTTAGCTTGCAAAGAAAAAAAGTTAATTTATCATATGAAAACCGTTTTTTCGAAATGTTTTTTTTTTAATTATTTCAAATTAATTGTTTTAGTGGGGGTCAAAGAGCTGTTAAAATTCAAATACACTCGGCATCAAGGTTTGGTTTTGTGAACTGAATGCCAATACTTTTGTTGTTGCTCGTTTGGACGAAAAATTATTTTTTATTCTGAAAATTACGGTTTTTTCGAAAAAAATTGAACCCTGTATTTCCATCGCGTCAAGCAGTTGTTCGGATGAGACCAAACTTTATATGGAGTAACCTTTGAGAACATGGAATTTTAAAACAGAATTTTTGCTACGACTTCACCGGAAGAAAAATTAGTTTTTCATAGGTAAATTTGTGATTTTGATCGTAAAGGGAAAAATAAAATATGTTTTTCAGAGCAAGTCAAATGTGTTCAATCTAAACAAAATTTAGCTTGGAATATGCTCTGTGTATGTTGAGCACGAAACAAAAATGAGTTTTGCCTCTGCTGCCCTAGGACAAAAACAAGTTTAAGTTCAGAACTTTGCAATTTAATCGAATAGAGTATTTTTGCGGAGTTCTGTAATTGTGATCGGGTCAAAGAGTTGCTGAAAAGGAACTAAAATAGTAACACATCATCCTCTTTGTATTTATTGTGTCCAACAAAAAGAGTGTTTGCTATAGGTTGCCTAGAAAAACGATACTGTTCTAATTGAACCAATGTTGGTATGAAAGCGTCTTAATATGCGGATTATGAAACAAAAAGTTTTCGCTAAAGCTTTTCTGGTTAAGAAAATTTGTGGTTAAGAAAAAAGTCCAATATATTCAAATAAACACTTCGGGTAAGAGAGTTGTTCATTTTCAACAAAACTCCATTTGGATTATTGCCTGTATACCTAAAGCGCAGAATAAAAAAAACCTTTTGGCGTTTGATTACCCTGAAAAGCAGATAGTTTATGATAGGTCTTCTTTCGATATATTCAAATGTCTCATTATAAAAGTGAGTATTTTTGAGCAGGGTCAAAGAGTTTTTAAAAACAAACCAAAACTGCTCTGGAAATTACCCTTAGTGAGAGAGAAATAACCTAACTCAAAAAAGATTCTTTAATGTAAAAAAAGTTTTTTGAGTCTCAAAATCATCTTTTTTCATTTTGCTCACAAAAGAAGCATTTAATTCAAAGTTTATTCGGTGAGTCCTATCGAAACATCTGTTCTCAGATTGCCTGAACTAACCATATTGATTACTGTTTGAAACGAAACGGTAATTTAGTTATCTTTTATGCCTAAAAATTGCCGAGTTTTTTTACGCCTCAAATTTACCGAGAAAAAAACTGAATACATGTAGGAGAAGTTAATCACGGAAGAGTACTATGATATGTTTTCAGTTGTTATTATGCTCATATGCGCTGCATTTAAATTACGTAAACAAGGAGCATCGTTTAGGAAAGAGTGGGTTAAAAAATGCTACGGAATTTGAAAAAAAAATCATTACCCCCATGCACAAAAAAGCAAGTTATCTGACAACAGAAGATGTGCTAGGAAGTTCTATCAGATTAGACTTTCATAATTAATATGCTATTGGTCACATATGAAAAAAGTTGTGTCAGAAGCGTTCAAGTGGTGGTAGTGAATTACTGAATGCAACGAGGAACCGTAATACGAGATCCAACCCACCCTTCACACCGAGATGCACCATAAAACTCCTCCTCGTGAACACAAAAGCCGCGTGGCGTGCTCTTACGAGTGTTTCACGTCGCAGAAAACCTGTGCCCGCTTCTGGAATGCGCAGCAAGGAGTGTCGGACATGTCCAAGTTCATTTTAATATTGGGAACTAAGTGGTTTATATCAAATGAGATGCAATCACGTTACATTTAATTTATTTATCCAGACAAGGTGTTAACTTCGATTAATTTATAAGTCGAGGAGTTCATAGAATAAAGATTAGGTTGAAGTGCTTGAGTGATTTAGCTGAAAAAAAGGCCTCATTTACGGGACGTCGCAAACTTAGCATAGATCTTGCAACATCAATCAGGTTTGTTAATTTCCAAGCAAAATCCTAATCCAGTAAAAATTTTATCCAATTTGAAAACTAATCAAGCATGCCCAAACTGTCGAGGATGGAAAAATGAGACCAAACCAAAAATGGGGAGAAATAAATCAATTGTATCATAATGGAAGGGTAAATTTTTTGGTAGTGGACATTGCAAAAGTGCGAACCAGCTTATCGAAAAGAAGAAACGAATATTCGGCAATTTGAAGATGCAAAAGTCTGGAATGTAAAATGTATTGGTTTGGATCATAGAGGAAGTTCATAGCTGCCTAAGATCTGTCTCTGGCGCGTTCAAAGTTGCATATGTCCAGACATTTGTGCGTTTAATGTTGCCCATGTCTGGTCTCCCGTGCCTTCATTTGTGTTTCCAGACCGTGTAAATCTGAACGCACGACGCCCACTTCGTTTCGGCCTGGACATATCGACTATCTACCTGCGACCTCAGCCTGGTATAAATTGCATCTGAAACCTTTTTCAAGAAGTCAATCAAAAATCTGTCAAAAACAAAACTTTTTGAAATTCCGTCTACAACATTTTTTAGAGCTTTGATTCACAATATATCACTTTATCAATAAATTTCAATCTATAGTCACGTGACTTGAAGCTTGCTTCGGTAGAAAATAAGTTTTCACTCCTCGCACAATTCGCATGGTGAGCTCTGTATGCTCCACTCGGATATTTCACATATTAATTGTGCTCTCAAGTGACACTTGCAGTCGTGCATTAATCTCCCAATATCACCTCGAAAACAACCACACCACTCGTTTTTTCTACCCCTTGGCTCTCCATCTTGCCAACTGAGAGACTCCAATTCGGTTGGTTCCAGACTTTCGGCATCTGCCCAGTGGCGTTCCTCGAGGAAAAGTTCTCCAGCACTCGTATCAATTTTGGCAAATCTCACCCAGAAAAACTCATATAAATTTGCATTAGAAATACCCGGGTCGACATTTGGCGGAGAATGAAAAAACTGAAAAAGAAACATCCTATTATAACGTTTTACAAAATTGAAATCAAAAATTTTTCCAAAAGTTTTTCCTACTAGAAAACTTTTGTTTTTGGCAGACTTGCTAACTTTTTATTGGAATGCAATCTAAAAAACGGAAAACACTAATATATTGAGAATTGCTATTTTTCATAAAAAAAACAGTTTTCAAAATGAAAAGAACTAAATACCTTAAAGGGTTTCAACAAGAAATCATTTTTTAAAAGAAATAACAATCGGACTGTTCTATATATTTTTTTTTGGTAATTTGTAGGCTGGATTTCAGTAATTGGTGTGTCAAAAAATTCTCAACTGGAATGATTGTTACTCAACATAATGCTATAATTGGACACGTATAATTCTTCTCACTAATGACAATTCTACAGGTCTTCGATTCATGGAGGAATTTTAGGTACGTCCTTGTAATATGAAACAAAAAATTGGCTATTTAAGTTGTTTAAATACCTGGTATGTCGTTTTTACCACCCCCACCCCATCTTCATTAGCCAATACTGTTTTCATGACCTTAAACTGCTTTATTGAAGGGAACAGTGAAATATATACTTTAATCCCATAAAGATATCAAACATTGTCTCATAGTCTCTAGAATTGAACTAGTTAATAAGCAAGTGACCTTTTATAAAATCTTTAGATAGGGCTAACAGTCTCCCGCTTATATATGACACAAATCTACATCTAAAAAAGTATTCAGACTTTGTTAATGTCATAGTTGTTAGGATTGGTTAGAGACAGCTACAGCGCCAACGAATCAAATATACTCTGATACACACACCAGTTAATACCCAACTGAGAGGAGCTAATAAATTATTCATCGCAAGCATCTTGTAGTTAGATCAATTTCTCAATAAACCCCCATTGATATCCACAGTCACCATATAAACGATAACGCGACCGATCGGTCCCATGTGGGGTCCATTGGTTATGAGATGCACATAAGGTCTGCCTGTATTCTTGTCCCTTGCAATATCTCGACTGTCGATCGAGATTGAGACACAACTGGGTATTCTGGAACCAGTATGGGATACTCTCAGGTGCCTTCAGTTTCCAGTACATCTTGCAATAACCAAATCTAGTGGTGGCATCCAAGTATTCCTGGGTGAAATTGATTACGGGAGCACAGGTTCCATTTCGCTGAATAGCATTTCCACAAGTGTAGGAATCAGATTCTGGTTGGACACGGAAGCACAGCTGAATCTGTTTGAACCAATCATGTGCGTCAACAGGAGTAACAATACCCCATGACAACTGGCAATATGGTTCAGAATAGTACGAGCGATCTTTGTAAAAAGGAGAGAAATCAAATCCAGAGCCACAGTAAGAGTCCTTGCCAGTGCCGCAAGTGTACGATGGAATGGAAAATACAGCTTTCTCCGGGCTTTCATGCACAAATGTGTCTCTTTCCACTAATCTGGGGTGACTAAATGGTAATTGATGAGAGAAGATAATTGTTCAACTTCTGTTTCATTGGGAAGCATTTTTGACATCATTTCTTCAGTGCTATCTAGTAAAGAATTAATCAAAGTTGTATCCACCATTTGGTATCTTTCATTGATGCTTAGAATTTGATCTTCCAATTCCTGCAGATAATTTTTCAATACGTGAGCCTCGAAAGCTTTCTCCATTAAATATTTTCTGTCTTCATCACTTATCAACTCTGATACGGGAATCAAGTTTCCAGAGTATAAGCAGGGATTGTAGGGAATAGATTTCTCCCATGCACCATGGTATATGGTAGAAATGCTTGTTTCATCCAGGAAACTTTGAGGAGCTGCAGAAATGCGGCCATCATAACCACCTGATAAAAAGGATTCAAAAAATCTTTGAAATGATAGTTTGGCTTCAACGGATAAAGTAGCTTCTCCCTTTGTTCTATAAAAGCTCTCTGAGGTTGCAAAAGTTTGCTTGATGTATCCAGCGAATTCGGCAACTGATATCAAATGGGTCCCGAACAGAAGAATGAAATCGAAGTACTTTTCCGGGTCGTCTTCAATCTTTTTCGGCAGGAGTTCAATCATCGTTTTCAAATCTTCAGACAATCCAAGAATTTCAGGTGGTGCCATATAAGTTGATGCAAAAATTTCCGTCTCTGTTATGACTTTCTGTTTTTTCACCATCCCAGGTTGCCCACCTTAGACGAAACTTTGAAACTTTGACTGGAGCCTTTTCCGACAATTTTCCAGCTATTATTTGACCTTAAAAACCTTATTAATCTTGGTACGGCCTTAGTACGGTACCTTAGAAATCTTAGTACGGCTTTACTGCGGCCCGTAGAAAACTTAACAAGATCTTAGTACGGTTTTGATCAAAGACCTATACGGTGCCGTACTACGGCCTTACCAAGTTTTACAAGTTCGGGCAACCTGGGATGAGGTTGAAAAGTTTCTTTTAGCTAGCCCTCGCTGAAAACAACCCCCAAAACTTTTTCACTTTAACTTTGATCGTCTTCTCTGTTTTTATGTCGATTATGTTTTCATATACTTCTGTCTCTACCTCTTTGAATGAGCCTGGTTTATTCACAATTGACCAGACTTGATCTGGCATTTGATACGTGATGTTGTTGAAAGGGTTCCTCCATGTTTTTCCCTTATCGCAAGTGAACTCAATTACAGGTGTTCTGAAACCGTCAGGTTCACTCATGTCGAATGGTTCGAAATCGACACAAGTTAAGTCAACCCCAAGAGTCATTCGAGCAAACCCCGGAGCCAAGTTGTCGCAGAATCGGTTAGCAAGAGTGAATTTCCAGAACAGGAACGAAAAGTAGAAAAGAAAAACGAAAGAAAGCTTCATTTTTCGGAGAAATGTATTTCATGCATAAAGAAAACAGCTTGCTTCCTGTGACTTTATTGTTGACACTAGCTTCGAAAATAGAAAGTTATGGAGAAAATTAATAGAAATTCTGTTTGTATTAGAAACATGTGTAACTGTGAAACAGTTTATTTTTCTTGGTAGTTGCTTCTTATAAGGAAAACTGTACATTGTATTCAGATTTCAGAAATGGTCAATTTCGAAGAGCAGCATAATTTAACTTTTGTTTGTAGACGCCATCAGCGCAGATTGGAGGGAGTTTTGGACATCATATAATTTTGTCTTTAATCTACAATGAGCTGAAAAAGAGCCGGATAAATTGCAATATCGGTAAAAATCTGTAATGCAGACATTTTTTTAAAAACAATTTCATTTTTGGCTCTTCAAAAATCAATCTCCTTTTATCAGCGGTTCTGAGTTGTATTGAATGTAGCTTGGTAAATCAAGGCTAAGGCTCGAAGTAAAAAAAAACTGTCAATGAGAAGCCAAGGAACTATAAAAAAATGCGTGCAAATTTATCTTAAACTGTTCCTGAATCCCTTGAAAACCATGTTGTCATTTACTTTATTATATGGCTCAATTTTTAACAGGCTGATTTACTTAAACCAAAAAAGTTTAAACTTTTCCATCATTAGATTTTCTTTTTAGTTCTTTTTCTCATAACAAATGGTCTCAAGCTTCGTTAGAACAGCTAACTTTGACAATTTCTTGAATTTTTTTTAATATGATAATTTTTCGGGCGCCCTGATTGGGATTCTCGTGAACCTATAAACATCAAATACACCTGCAACACTTGAGAAAATGTTTCTTTCTGAAGTTTTGACGAGGTTGCTTATTTGAGACGAAATTTAGAATATCAACATTTGTTGACTTTTCTGGAGCGCGACTTTTCTTGGCCGATAGCTATATGCATCTTTGAGGTCTTGAATGCGGAATGGCCGAGAATATATTAATTTTCAATACCGAATGTACCAAAAATACCGAATCTGTCTGGTGTCCAATAATGACAATACGGTATACCTCTTGGGTTACATAAAACGATTTCGATAACGTATCTCTCTCATGTATAAAATCGAAGACAGTGACGTTGTCTTGCGTCTTTTAGGCTCGGTATTTTAGACTTCGAATGTTTTAGTTTTTCAGGAAGATCATGGATGAAAAAATAGAAGCTCAGCCCGGGTCGAGGAAAAAAATGGGAAAATATGTAAGATAAGCGGTCAAAAGTTTTGTCCATAATTTTGCGGTGAATGCGGTGAAATTATGTAAGTTCGACGCTAGAGTAAGCGGTGAACTCACCAAAATCCACACCATTTCACCGCTTACTACAAGTTACCGTCCTTGTACGGATTCAAACCTCTCCCCTCCTGCTTGTCAGCCACTTCTTCTTCCACTGCGCCACGTCTCACTAATATCTAGCTTATTTGTTTTGAATTTATATCAAATTCGCTCTCCTTTATGTAAAACATACGCGTAGGACTGTTGTAATATAAGCGGTGAAATTAAAAATTTTAGCGTTGAAATGTGTTGAATGCGGTGAAATTATGTAAAATCACCGCATACTCTAGTGGTGAAGTTACATAATTTCGCCGCTTAAAAAAACTTTCAAAAAGATGTATAATCAATTGTGGGTAATTTTTCCGTGCGTCCTTTAATAAATGTATCTTAACTTCGGTGAACAATAGACAATTCGAAGCGTTTTCTAAGCGGTGAATTTATGTTATTTCACCACAAAGTTAAGCGGTGAAGTTGTGTAATTTCATCGCATTCACCGCTTATCTTACAGAATTGTGACACTTTTTTCAAAGCGGTGAATTTATGTAATTTCACCGCTAATTTCAGCGGTGAAAGTATGTAATTTCACCGTTACCAGGCGATAAAGGTTTTTTTCATCGCATTCACTGCCTGATTTATCTAATTTCAACGCATTCACCGCTTATCTTACAAAATTTTCCGCTTTCACCGTTAATCTTACATAATTTTGCGTTGAATGGCGGTGACACCTCGACCCGGGGACAAGTTCACCGCATTCACCGCAACCACCGTATTTCTTACAAAAATTCACCGCATTCACCGCTTTTCTTACAAAAATTTACCCATAAACCTCGACCCGGGATTTTCATTTTTTGTCGTTCCTTCTGAACTTAAGAAATCGTCGTTTTTGATCAAATTAACAACTTACACGCCAAATGTAACACCTATTTGTTAATAATGTAAAAAATAAATAGAACTATAAATGTGTTGGAAACGTTAAAAAACAGACTATGAGATTTTTCCAGTATGTTCTTGTTGTGTTACAATTCTCCTTTTTCTTCCTGGCTGGGAAATGACGTTGTCGGAGTTACATTAAAAAGAACTATGGGAGAATGCTGGCTCAATTTAACCTCACAATTAACTTCGAGGCTTTTTTGTTTCCGCTTTGATGAAAAGATATTTTTGAAATTTGTTTTGCATTTCAGCAATCAAGAAGAACACATCTTAGGGTCTAAATGAAGTTTAAAATAGAATTCAAGAGGAATAGATCAAGAAAAATGTTTCGCCCATAAAGTCACCCATAGAGTCAAAAACGCCCAAAAAGCAATTATGTAATAGTTGAGCTCCGGGTACCCGGTTATGAAAATTTAGAAATTTACAATACTAAATTTCTATCAGTTTGCCTCCATATTTATATCAATTGTAATCAAGACTTTCATCAATTCACAAAAAAATGGAAAAAAAATCGAATTAACATTGAAACTGCAATGAAAATTTTTTTATTTATAACTAGAGAAGCGTTTTTGGAGTCGGACTAAGATTTGAGATTGGTTGTTTTGGGCTTACAAAAATTAATTGAATTCGCGCTGAAAAACTTCACTTGAAGCGCTATTTAAGCAACTAATTAGTTAAGGGAGAGCGTTGCCTTCTACAAGTTCAGCGCCTTTGTCAAACTCAGCGCTTTTTCTCTATTGTGTAGAAGCGATGGAAAAACGACAAGTATACCATCAGTACACGAGCCTTTACAAAAAAAACGATGTAAGAAACGACAAAAGCTATCAAAAAACAACGAAATCTTACAAAAAAACAATGAACGAAAAAACAACGAAACAACGACGACAAAAAAATGACAATTTCCTAAAAGTGGAAAAAAGACCAAGAAGAACAAAACCAAACAAAAGGATAAAAAAGTCAAAAACGACAATTTCTTACAAAAGATCGTCGTTTTTCGTCGTTATCCTCTGTGATGCCTCTTTCTTTGGAGGTATGCAATTGAGTCACGGGTACGTTGTAGATTTTTGAGGTGGGATTTGAGGTACGAATCCACTATATTTTCTAATTGTCGGAATACTGCTTTAATTTCTATTCTGCAATAGTGTTTTACAAATGCAGCTCTATTTTGATGACGTCGAATTCTATCTCGAATCCGTTTAGGACTATTCTGACGGCAAAATTAAGAAGATTGAGAACAACTAAGTTTCAAGAAATAAGGTAGGATTGTAAG
The DNA here is from genome assembly GCF_964194025.1 of Convolutriloba macropyga. Taxonomy (NCBI): domain Eukaryota; kingdom Metazoa; phylum Xenacoelomorpha; order Acoela; family Convolutidae; genus Convolutriloba; species Convolutriloba macropyga. The sequence continues at coordinate 83,365,489 of NC_134470.1, read as the reverse complement.
ATAATGTAATAAGGTAGAATGAGTGTTAATAATTATGAAAGTCTGAAAAAAACTGAAAACCTGACTTTACAGTCGGCGCTAAAATTTACTGATGTAAAATATAATTATGAGTGACTTTTAACTAGGACAAGGACAGCATAAATAAATTAAGTAAAAACAACCGTACCACATATCCACGAATTCGACAAATTTTAAACTGTGAATGTGTAAAATTTTAATAATATTAAAAGCATGTGCTGGTTACTGTAAATAATATTTTAAAGACAAACTTGAACAACAGCAGCTAAACAGATTTAGTGCACAGGAATTGTAAAAGCTTTTTAAGTTAAATCAAATGAAATGTAAACCTGTATTTTTCAAAGAGAAATTTAAACATGAAACATCAATTGTTGCGCAATTGAGGCGCATATCCAATCAATTTTAAACGAATTAAGTGCACAGTAGCGAATTAAATTAAATGAATTGTAAACCAGGTAAGTTTACAAATAAGTTCAAACGTAAACAGCATTTATTGCTCAAATGTAGCACAATTCCACTAATGAATAACTTAAGCAGATTCTACTGAACGAATGACAAGACATAATTTAATTATTGGTAGGAAACAAATTGACGATTTAAAAATAGATAATGGAAAAAAATAACTCAGTTTTTTTGAAAAAACGAACATTAACGTTAAACTTGCAGTTTTTCAAATTTGATTTTCAGCATCAAAGACGCTAATACTGACTTCTCTCTCGTAATCTTCATAATTATACTCCTCCGGAGACCACGCTCCAATAGGGGGGGTGCTGGGGGGCTAACTACCGGCAGTTAGAATGTAGTTTCAGCTGCAGGTGGTTGTAGTTCTTCGTCCTGTATCACCGTTTCAATTACAGTATTAATTTGTTTGTTTTGTTTTGGCCCTGGGACTGAATCATTATCACTAACTGAGCATATTGAGCTCTCGAAACCAAAATAGTCGGGTGTTTTTCTGGTCCTTTTTGATTTTGAGGTGGTAGGAGAAGCTGTGGAGGAGGTGACTGACGACGCAGCAACTGACGAAGCATTGGATGTGTTAGGGGTTACTGAAGATTGACGTTAGCGGCTTCTCCCTGCTTGAGGTTTCTTAGGTTTCCGGGATGGCATTGCTTTGGAGATGTTGCTATTTTTAGAGGAAATGCCAGAAGCAGTGCCAGTCGTTGGTTGGACGGTGTCGAATCTTAATGTCGTCCCGATATTTCTTCTTGAGCTCCTAGAGTGCTGAGCAATCCTTTACTCAATCGTTTTGTTGTAAGACGGGGGCCTTCTTTATGGACATTGCCAGAGTTCGGTGTTCCTTTCTGCTCGTGTCCCGAACTTAGCGATGTCACTGTTACGAACCTTGACTTCAGGAATGCCAGGTTCTTTTATAGCAGTAGTTGTAGGCGATGTCCTGAACACTGTGCTGCCTGGAGCCAATGTCTCCCAAAGCCCCCTCAGATCCCTCTTAGAGCGTTTTGACACCTTTCGAGCTTGCTTGAGGTCTAGGAATGACCTGCTCAAGGAATGAGTTTGGTCAGTTTAGTTTGCTGGATGAATCTAGAGACAGACTTGTTCTTTTCACCGTTGTATCTCCTGTCTGCATCAATTTGTGCTTTTGTCAATACCTCCTCGATGAGAATATCACTGCTGTCACTAGTCACCCAGCCACTATCGTCCAGGTAGTCTTCCACTGCGACTGTATTAGCGTCTAAATAGTGGTGAGTGTATATTTTTATATGACAAATTAGATGATTTTGGTACTGTGCTAATGTTACTTAGTGTTGTGTATGGCTTTCTTCAAAAGTGTGCTTGGAAAAAAGTGTTACATTTGTTGTCTTTTGTTTACATATATGTCATTTACGTAATTGATATACTATTGAGTTTATTGCTTCTTTAATTTTGAATGTATTATTTCTATTCTCTAATTTCATGAAGCTGAGACGCATTTTGATTGTTTGTATCAAACGCTCCACTAATCCAATAGCTCTATGATCGTTAGCAGGAGCAGTGACAATATTAATATTATTTTTTTACAGAAATTCTTTAGGTTATTTAGGAAAACGGTCAATACAAGCAAAGAAATGTGTATTTTGATCCTTTGCACTTGTAATGAGACCTCCGAAATCGAGGTTAGATTTGGTTTCTTCATTAGGTCTGGAACAATTTGATAGAGGATTCCATTTTGGTTCTGGAACGTTGGGTTTTAGATTCTTACCAATCGAAGTGCAAAGTGTGCACTGTGCAGCCTTATTGAGAATCTCTCTATGCATGTAAGGCCAGATTGCATATTGTCCGAGGGTAATCATATCCCAGCTGCCGGTGTGGGTGAGGTGGAAAGACTCAAGTACTGCATCCTGTATTGAGTGTCGAATTGCCACACGTTTGCCGACGCAGACACATCCAGATCTGACGTGCAGATCCCTCCAATATGAGGGGAGGTATGGGTTCACTTCTTTGCACCCCTGTGCATCATTTCGCAGAAGCAACTGAGTTGTATGACGATTTAAGGCACAAAGCAAATTGGTATGTTTTGTTGACGTAGTATTTGAGGCACGTGTGGAATGTGTGTGACTAACGCTGCTAAAGTGCTCTATTTAACAGTTTTTTGTGTGGTATTTATATAAATTGCTGCAATCGCGTCACCAATGCGGCTAATTGCTGCAACCGCAAATTCCTCATCATATTTGTTTGTAAATTTTGCTTCATGACTTGGTTGGCTGGAAATATAATCTACCTTTTTGCGCCTGGTATGTGTTCAATGTTAAAATCAAAAGGTAAAAATCGATCCACCCAACGGTTAAACGACTATTATAAGATTTGTTAGATCTGTTTTCTTTCATTATTGAAAGCAATGCCCGTTGATCCGTAATGACTGTGAATGACCTTCCAAATAGTATTATTATTCAAAAGATTCTACGGACCACACAACCCCTAATAATTCTAATATTTTAATACTGTAGCGTTCCTCATTAGAGTTCAGGAAACGAGACGCGAATGCAACTATATAGCCCAGCCATTCTATCTCTGTTTTGGCGAAATGACATTTTGGTAGATTTATTCTCAAATTTTCCTCATCTAATTTTTTGAGACAATTATAAGCAAACTTTAAATGATCGTCTTTAGAACCACGGCTGACAATAATAATATCATCTAGGAAAAAATGTGTTTTTTCGATTCCAACTAGTGTATAGTCCATTACTTTCTGGAAAGCCGTTGGCATGTCAGTTAATCCGTAAACTCCAGTAAAGAAGCGTTATGTACCGGTGCCTTCGCCACTTATAATATTAAAGTTGCAATGCCGAGCCGTTTCCGTGTCTAAATTAAGTTGATTGTACGCGTATTTCAAATCCAGTGTTGAAAATAATGCTGTATCTTGTGATGCGTTTGTATTTCAATTTTGTTGCATCGTGTCAATTAAATTATCAATGTTAGGCATTTGATATTTATTTTTTTGAATGGATTTATTTAAGATTTTAGAGTCGAGAGCCAATTCAACTGTTTTATCGCTCTCTACCGTGATAACTGTTGGTTGTATGAAATTTTTATCAGAACAATTATTTACTTTTATGACGTGTTCCTCATCTAGAAGTTTTTTAAGTTCTTCATTAACAAAAGGTTGCAAATTATTTGGTACTCTACGTCCTTTCTGATGTGTTGGTGTAACGTTTTCATGAAATGTGGATTTAACTGAATGTTTTAATGATTTACCAATACTTGAGATGAAACCAGGGAAATCAAATGCTATTTGTTTCTTAAAAACATTGATTTTGATCAACCTTTGAGACTTGTTTTGTCCGAGTGAGCGAGAAACCTAGTTGTGAAAAAAGATCTCGTCCGATGGTTGGCCTATGACCATCTTCAACGACCGTCACATTAACGTCAGTAGCTACCCAATCGTTACATTTGACTGAAGCCTTGATTTCTCCGATAGTTTGAATAAGCCATTAGAGAAGGTTTTGAGTTCGTGCATCTCCGGCAATTGTACCCAAAAGCTTTCTTGAGAACTCGATACTACTGCATTTGCAAGACTTTTGGTGCAAACGCTTCCCGAAACCACTAATGCTTTTGTACTTGTTTTTCTGATGCCAATGTTTACATTCACTGGTTCTACCTCTCCAATGTTGTCATTATTAAAGATTGTTGCAACACAGTTGTCATCAAAGTCATCATAGTCAGAATCCTAGTTTGAATTGAAGATACTGTGTTTTTGAAGCAATCTATCGATATGATTAAATTGCTCTACAAGTGATGCTGAAGTACCCACCTTCGCTGCCTCGGAGATGGTATCATCAACATTGTTGACTCTGGGCTTTGGCTTTAGCTGTTGTTTAGGCTTTCTACATACTTTTGCAGAATGATTTGCAATTCCACAGTTTTTGCAATTCTTTCCGCGAGCAGGGAAATTTTGTCGTTTAGCGGCCGACCACCCATAGCCAAAATTTGGACAGATTTTAGGTTTGGTGAAATTGCTTCTTGCAGGTCGAGATCGCTTCCACGAACTTTGTATATTGTTGATAGACGTAGTTGTGACTTCATTTGTATTCTGGTGAATAGCTCTTTTGCAAAAGTGTGACAAATGGAGCTCTATTTTGATGACGTGGAATTCTGTCTCGAATCCGTTTAGGATCATTCTGACGGCAAAAATAAGAAAATTGAGAACAACTGAATTTCAAGAATTAAGTTAGGAGAATGCATGTTAATAAATATAAAATTCTGATTAATATTTAAAAGAAACTGACTTAACAGTCGGCGGTAAAGTTTACTGATGTGAAATATAATCATGAGTGTTTTTTAACTAGGACAGGAACAACATAAATAATTTAAGTACAAATTAGCAAGTTATGGTACAACCGTACCAAATATCCACGACTTCGACAAATTTTAAAATGTGAATGTGTAAAATTTAAATAATATTAATAGCATATGTGCTAGTTACTGTAAATAATATTTTAAAGACAAACTTGGAAAATAGCAACTAAACAGAATTAGTGCACAGGAATCGTAAAGGCTATTTAAGTTAAATCAAATGAAATGTAAACCTTCAATTTTTACAGCGAGCTTTAAACATGAAACATCAATTATTGCCCAATTGAGGCGCAAATCCAATCATTTTTAAACGAATTAAGTGCAGAGTAGTAGGTTTCCAAATTAAATTAAATGAAATGTAAACCAGCTAAGTTTACAAATAAGTTCAAACGTAAACAGAATTTATTGCTCAAATGTAGCGCAATTCCACTAATGATTAATATATACAGATTATACTGAACGAATGACAAGACATATTTTAATTATGGCAGGAAACAAATTGACAATTTAAAATTAGATAAAGGAATAAAATTACTCAGTTTTTTGAAAGAAATATTATCGTTAATCTTGCAGGTTTTTAAATTTAATTTACAGCATCAAAGACGCTCATACTGACTTTTCTCTCGTAATCTTCAAAATTGTACTCCTCCGGAGACCAAGCTCCAATAGGTGGGGATGCTGGGGGCCAACTACCGACAGTTGGAATGTAGCTTCAACTGCAGGTGGTTGTAGTGCTTCTTCCTGTGTCACCGTCTCAATTACAGGATTAATTTTTTGTGTCGTTTTGGCGCTGGGACTGAATCATTATCACTAACTGAGCATACAACAAAACTTGAAGCAAAACTAAGAAGAGTGAGAACAACTGAATTTCAAGAATTAGGTTAGGAGAATGAATGTTAATAAATGTGAAAGTCTGATCAAAACTAAAAACTGACTTTACAGTCGGCGGTAAAGTTTACTGATGTGAAACATAATTATGAGTGTCTTTTAAGTACAGCATAAATAGTTTAAGTACAAATTTTCAAATTATGTCACAACAGTACCAAATCCTCAAAACGAAAAATGTCACTACCCGGAGGTTGGTGGCAGAGCAAATCAGTACTGAATCTAATGTGTAGACACATTCGACTTTCTGTTTTTCATGATGGCCAGAACTCTGTTCAGGTCCCAATTTACACTGACTAGACTTCACTTTTGAGTAAAATTTACTGCATGATAAACAACATGTTCAACTTAGTTCCCGCCAATATGTTTTGCGTTCTAGGTCATTCGAATTTCCGCGTGGGTACTTGTAACATTTAATTTGCGTAGCAAGTCGTACCCACTAAGCTAATGGGGCTCTGTGGTTATTGGTTATAAACTAGCTTATGTATAGATAGTGTGCATACTACTATAGTAATTACGAGTTATATACTACAAATGCATGATATCATTATGCTCAGACTTATTTTGTGTTATGAGTAATTTTCAGCCTCTACAGAATATATTTAGCCTGGACGAACTCTATGACTTCAATATAACCATAATGAAGAAAAACTGCGCATACAGAAAATTAAAATATTCTGGAGATGCAATGTTTCAGACCTGATTTAGTTTCTTTCTCCTGAAATCTGCTGGTTCAGCGCTGAAATGCTCTGAGACTCAAGATCGGGTAGAAATTAGATAGTATAAGTACCGCGAATAACGGATAAAATCTTTTTTTTTATTATCTGTCGAGAAACCAGTCAAAGTTCTGAGAAACAAAGAGAAATTTTTGAAAATCGAAAAATTGTAACATTTAAATTGCACATTCGATCCGCATTTTATCATTGGTTTTTAATTTGTTTTTACAATCCCGTGTCGCTGCCCAGGCCTAGGCCACGACTTATGATAACACTTCAAAAGTCCAGTGTGTGAGTGTGGGGGGGGGGGGGGGTGGGTGAGCAATATTGACTACAATTACACGGTCGAGCTTCCTAGTTAAAGTCGAGCTAATAAGTTCTCATGGTTCGAGCTTAAGTCTTTTCATAACGAAGAAAGTCCAGCTAAGGTCTTTTCATGGGTCCACTATTAGTCATTTCATAACCAACAAAGCCGAGTTAAGGTCTTTTCATGGGTCCACTATTTGTCTTTTCTTATGTCCAAAATTCCAAAATTTTTTTCCTGCTTCTGTACATACAGAAGCAGAATCGGAGCAAGACTAAATAGCTTTGCACCAACTTAAGAATCAATTGGAAAACTTCCAAAAGCCTTAATAACTTTGACAAATCTTAAGATAAATATGAGTCGAGTATGGTCTTTTCATAGTATATTTTGGTTGAGCATTGTCTTTTCAAAAGTCTCTTCTTAGACCTGGTTGACTCTCGCCAGCCAATCACCCTGGAATGGTAACTTTCACTCCTCGCACAATTCGAATGGTGAGTTCTCTATGCTCCAGTCGGATATTTCACATATTAATTGTGCTCTCGGGTGACACTTGCAGTCGTGCATTAGTCTCCCATTATCACCTCGAAAACAACCACACCACTCGTTTTTTCTACCCCTTGGCTCACCCTATCTTGCCAACTGATAGACTCGATTGGTTCCAGACTTTCTGCATCTGCCCAGTGACGTTCCTCGAGGAAAAGTTCTCCAGCACTCGTGTCAATTTTGGCAAATCTCACCCAGAAAAGCTCATCTAAACATATGATCGACATTTTGTATTAGAGGTGGCAAAATATAAAAAACCATAAAAAGCCGGATTGTGCATTATTCCTAATTCTCTGGGATGAAATGCGCTACCGGGGTCGAGAAAATCTGAAAAATATTTAAGATAAGAGGTGAAAACCCGGGTCGAGGTTTTGTCAAAAAATAATGTAAGATTAGCGGTGAAAAGCGGTGAAAAAAAAACTTTTTTCACCGCAAAGCGCCCGCATTTTTTAGCGTTGAATGCGCTGAAAGCGGTGAATTTTTGTAAGAATTGCGCTGAATTTTGCGGTGAAAATCACCGCAAAATTCAGCGCAATTCACCGGAAGTCTTACAAAAAGACACGTAGAAGGGCTCGAACCTCTACCTCATGCGTGTCACCAACTTCGTAATCCACTGCGCCATCTGTCACTTACTGCAATGATATTTCCTGTGAATATAAGATAAGCGTTGAAATTAGCGCGGTGAATATTTGTAAGATTTGCGATTTCAGCGGTGAAAATTTTTTTTTCACCGCATTCTGCTGGTAGCGGTGAAAAATTTTTTTTCACTGCATTCTGCTGGTAGCGGTGAAAAGTTTTTTTTCACCGGATCCTGCTTGTAGCGGTGAAAAATTTTCTTTCACAGCGCTGAAAAAAAAATTTTCACCGCTTAAAAGTTTTTTTTCACCGCATTCATCGCATTGAACACAAATCTTACACTTTTTTTCAAATTCACCGCAAATCTTACATCTTTTAGCGATTTTTAGCGGTAACACCTCGACCCGGGAAAGACGTTTTTTCACCGCAATTTTTGTACATACACTTTTTACGTTCGAAACAACCGACGATGCCAAACAAACCAAACAACCGAAGCTTTCTTACGTTTGAAATCGAATATACCAAAGTTTTGTTACACATTTCTGTTGTTTTTGTTCGGTTTTGTCAACTAGGCAAACGAATTTGTATTGCCGTTTCTCGAACTGATTTATCTTATCAGATTATTAGAAAAATTTTTACATTACCTTTTCCAAGTTGAAAGTGTTTTGCCATTGTTCCCAGGTAATCTTGAGGCTTCAGGCTAATCAGATGGCTTGTCCGATGAGATCTAAAACTTTCATTTGTATATTTCACACTTTTTTTAATAGTTATATGAGACAGGGTTTCAATGAAGGCAGGAAATTGTACAATGAGTTCCAGGAATATTATGTTAACCTCAGAAACCTAAAATCGTCTTTCGAATGTAAATTTACCGAATAAAAACCTGAATTGCCATAGAAGCCGTCAGAGTATCTGAACAACCGATGGAATAAAAATTTATCCTGTTTTGTTCAGTGTATTATACTCAGAAATAATTGCTGCTAAGACACCTGACAGGAGACATTGTTTTTTACGTTGTCTCTCGACATTGTTTTTTGAAATTTTTTTCGATTTCGGATATCTTATCCGGGATGGACAGTTATACTAGATACAGCTTAGAAGGTGCTTCCAATACTAACGAAACCAAGATTTTGCGATTTCATACACCCCTGGGCTATCCGGTGCCTGATGTTACGGATTTCTGGGAAAAGCGGAAATTTCTCGTTCGTCCAACTTTTAATAAAATACCAATGCGATTAAAAAATTAGGGACCTCATAAATTGTAAGAGCAACCTCGACAAATTTGTATAAATAGATTTCAAAAAAGAAAAAATTTTGTTGTGGTAACCTACCATCATGCAAAATTTTTTGCCAAAATTGGTCTCAAAATTATTACAATTTCTCAAACAACTCTTTGTTGAATCAATTAGTCAACCTTCCATCAAATACTACATTTAGAAATTGGTAACAATGAAAGTTCAATTGGAAGCACTATCAAAACCATCTGCAAAATTGAGGATCAAACATCTATAACTCAACCAGTATACGGAGATCACTCGTTTTCAGTTTCATTTTTTCCATCTAGCACATCCGCATGGGCAGTTACATTTTTCCCAGGTTTAGGTCCAGACTTATGAAACAACAAAAATGTCCTATGAAAAGACCATACTCGACTCTTTTGAGCTATGAAAATTTTTAAGCTGGACTTTCAGACACTCTGGACTTAAACTGGACGCAGACTTTTTGCACAAGACTTTAGCTGGACCCAAAAATTTACAAAAGACTTCGGCTCGACCCAAAATTTGGGCTGGACTTAAGCTCGACATAGAGTTTGCAACTAAAGTCGATTTAAAGTCTTTTCATGGGTCCATCATTGGTCATTTCATTAAGTCTGCCTTTTTGCCATTAAAATGTGACGTGCAAGATTGCATATAAATTAGTCAGCAAGTCTGCTCCTTTATATTTTACAAATCGGAAGAACCAAAAGTCCCTCAAAAACCTGCATTTTTGCATAAAAGAGAGCCCAAAATTTTGGAAGTAAAAAAATGAATAACCCCGAAATTTTGTCATGGCTAATGGGACTAGGACCAAAACACTTAATTTAGCTGATTTCATTGAATCACGCAATGTAGTTATATACTCAAGCTGCCATAACTCCTTGTCTTAAGATTTGACAAAATACTTAGGCTATTGGCAGTTTTCAAACTATTTCCTAATTTGGAATGCTCTGATGCAAAGCTATTTAGTCTTGCTCTGTTTCTGCTTCTGTATCTTCTGTATGTACAGAATAAAAAAAAATAAAAATTTGGAACTTTGAAAAAAGACAAACCTATGAAAAGACTAGTGATGGACCGATGGAAAGAGCTTAGCTGGAATATCTCAGTTATCAAAAGACTTTAGCTCGACCTATGAGAAGATATTAGCTCAAATTTAACTAAGAAGCTCGATCTTGTAAATTTAGCCAATATTGCCCCCCCCCACTAGACTTTATAAGTCTTTTCATAAGTCGAGGCCTACGCCTGGGTTATAATGTGCAGATCAAACAGAATGATTTTTTTAGATACAAATTTACCTATTAATACAAACTCCAATACAAACTAATAAAACTATTTTATATGAGCCAGAAAATTCTATTAGCCTTAAAACTGCCACTCCCAAAAAAGCCATCCGGGAAAATCTTGGGGTGTTTCAGTTCAATATCTTAACTAAAATATCACCGCAATTTGATTCGTGAGCCTTTGCAGAGAAAAACGTTTTAAATACTAACAAATCTTTCAAAGAACTGGAGCAAATGATCTCAAATACGTATCCAAAAGAAATACACAAGAAAGAAGCCACATGTTTTTTACATTATTCAACACAAACATACTGGTAAAATTTTTGGAAAATGTCTTTCGCGATGCTGACACTGCTTCCGAAATATATCAGAAAAACATAGAAAGAATGATGTTATTCTCATCGTGTATACAACTGCACAATAAAACATTTAGAGACCCTTAAGGCAAAAAATACTTGACCCAATGAATTAATTGACCTAATTAAGAAAAAAAATGCACTAAATTGCCAATACGCCCAAAAGGCAAATTCACAAGCTACAGTTAAAAAAATGAGACCATGCAATTTCTTTCCTCAAATTAGAAATCGTTTTACGTCAAAAAGTCAGTCAAAACACTTTTAAATAAATTATGATATGTCAATACTACTGATATGTCCTCCACAAAAACTTCTGGCTAAAAATCCACCTTAGATATCTGAAAAACGACAAACTATAAGGAGTTTTGGCTACCAATAAGCGCTCATAGTAATCTAACCCTCAACAAACGTAAAACACCCAAAAATCTCAAAAATCTTCACCAGAGGCTAATACTAAACATCCTCAAAAATCATTTTTAAATGTTAGAGCAAAAAAAACATATCATGCCAACGCCTCAATCTTTGCAACATGGAATTTATTTGATAAACTCAATAACCAACTAACCTCACCAATACACTCAAGAAGTCCAGCTTAACCTCAAACATAGCAAATATCCAAAATTAACATCAATGGCCACGAAGTCAAACAAAAACATAACACCACAAAACTCAGGAGCATAAAAGCCGTTTAAACTTAAAAATAACGCATATAAAAACTTAAACTTTTCGACATTTTTAAATCCAATTTGCTTTACAGTATGCTCTATCTAACAGTTATCCAACTAAAAGAATTTCCGGAATTATCCCACATGACCTAGGAAGTAGAAACGGAACATTTTCGCTGAAAAGATTTCAATCCACACTAACTTAAATTGCTCGAATTAAAAAATTTACTGTTTATATAAAGAAGTGTTTGTCTCTGAATAGATACGACAAAGTACAAAGTTCTATTACAAATGATCTATAGGAAATCGTTTGAAAAAGTGCGCTCAGTGTCACTATTACTGGATGCATTTTTGAGGAAAGATTAGAAGCTATAAAGTGTACATACTAATAAATCACGACCTATTTAAACTGTCTCAAGCGCAGCAGAGCACTACAAACTGTTACCGAATAAAATCCATTGCAAAACCAACAACACTTAAAACATCAACCTGATAAATACAAACGAAAATTCAAAAACACTTTACTCCCAGATTATTCACTTAATTAATGCAGAACATTACAGATAGCGACAAATTACTTACAATTGTAAGTAATTTGTCGCTATCTGTGATGTTCTGCATTAATTAGGTGAATAATCTGCGAGTAAAAAGTTCTTGAATTTTCTTAAATAATTAAAAAAATTATCGCACAAAAAAGTGTCCATTTAATGGGTTTTTGCACCATGAAGAAATGAATCTAATGTAGAAAAGAAAATTGAATTTTTAAGTGGCAAATTAGAATAAACGCCAAATCTTTTTTCCTCGATTTAAACGAAGCCCAAATTTCGAAGGAATTCCCTAATATACACAATTTGTATTAAACAGAGTCATGAAGTCTAATTAATCATACACAAGAACCTTGGGCACATCAACCTTAAGTATAGCGAAAATATGCAAAAAGCTAGAAGTACTGTCAACTTGATCAACTTGAACAGAAATGTCTACAACAAACTTTACAACATTTTAGTATAGAGGAGTTTTGCCAAAAAGGCAAAAAATACTGAAATCTACGTTCAGCTGAAATGATCAAATTTCTGAAATGTCCTTGGAAAATCTCAACAACGTAATTTTGAACCAAAAAAACAAAACTAAAAAAAGAGCTAAAAAATACTGACTGCCAAAGCTTCAAAAAAGAGTTTAGAAGTATGTAGTAAAGTCCGCATACCAATTATCGTAAGTTCCTCGATATAGAGTCAAACATCCTGAATTTAGTAAATAACCATACTTCGAGCCAAAAAACCAAAAATGAAATAAAAAATACTGACCCCCAAAGCCTCAAAACAACTAAATCAGTTATAATGTCTACGTACCAAATGAACTAAGTTACACGGTATAGATTCACCCATCCTCAACTTAATAAACAACCAATTTTGAGCCATAAAAATTACAACACTAGAAAAATTCTGACCCCAAAGCCTCAAAATTAAGAATTATGAATTCTATAGTAAAATCCGCATACCAATTGAATTAGGTTACACTACGTAGAGACACCCATCCTCAAACTAATAAACAACCAAACTTCGAACCATAAAAAGCTTACAAAAGGGCTAAGAAAATACTGTCCCCCAAAGTCTTAAAAAAGAATTTTATTGTAATGTCTACGTGCAAAATGAAGTAAGTTACATGATATAGAGTAACCCATCCTCAACTTAAAAAAGACCAAAACTTAAAAAAAAACAACAACTAACAAAAAGAGCTCAAAAATTGCTGACCCCAAAGCCTTAAAATGAATAATTGCATAATAATTTCTACGTACCAAAAGAAATAAGTTACACGATATAAAGTCACCCATCCTCAAACCAATGAACAACTAAATATTCTAACCATAAAAAACTAATAAAGTTCTAAAAAAATACTGTCCCCCAAAGTCTTAAAATTAAGAATTCTATCACAAAAATCCACATACCAAATGATTTTAGAGTCAACCGTACTCAAATTAAATGCAAATTCACATCACTCCATAAAAATCAAACCATTTAATGATGGATTGTATAACAAAATAAACATTACGATGCAGAGGTATACCCAAATCGTCACGGCCAGACATGCCCGATGTGTGTATCTTGTGTTCATTTTACTATGTTAATACATTGAAAGTGGTACAATTTTGCGGAAAAAAGCTACAGAAACCGGCAACATGGAAGGGAATATCGTATTCCGTGTTCGCAAAAGTGTCCTAAGTTTAGCCGCGAAATACAAGTACGAACTTAATAAACTATTTTTTGCGCGAGTTGTATCACGCATCTCCTCAATTTACGTATCGTTTTTTCTCACATAATTTAGCTATCGATTTCGCATATAATCCACAATTAAGCCTATCTTAATTACTACTTACTTAATTAAGCCTAACTTATTACTACTAGTAATACTTTATTACTACTTTATTACTATTTATAGTACCTTATTACCACTTATTACTACTTATTAGTACTACTTATTTTTACTTATTAAAATCGGCCAGTCCCACATTCATATACAAAGCCTTTGATGTGCAAAGGATTTTTCAGAAAAAAATCAGTTTTCGTTGTTGCATGTAAATAAAGCACTTTAAAGCTTTGAAAGCTTCAATTAAATCTTTATCAAAGTGCTTATTGCATGCTCAAAATGCGCGCGAATAATAGATACATAAATTGAGCCCAAATGTGCTACACGATTGGTTACCTATTTTTCGCACCGAATGTTCTTTTATTCGCAAAATTAGCGGAACCCCTTTCGCGAAAAGTAAGATACAAAGGATGTCTCCTAATTTCGTTCATTGTATGTATCTAATTTTCGAGCCAATTTTATTAAGGCGGAAATAATGGGGTATACCTCTGCATCGTAATGAACTTTGGAACAACGGCCCCATTGAAACATTTTTCATCTACAACTCTTATATCTGTTTTATTTTTGAATCTCCGCAATTTTTTTTTAATATTAATAAGAAAACACATCTCATTTTTAGGGATGAAATCAATTTTAAAATTTCACTGACCACATTGACAAACACAAAACAAAAAACACGGATTCTCTGACGAATGTTTACTTAACGCTCACATCGTAGTCAAACTTTTTCTGATTGAAATGTATCTTGTGACAATTAAACTTTACGACTTATAAAACAATTTTTTCAACATCGCTCATAAACTCTGTCTTCTCTAACATTGATTGAGCTAACTTCTGACCTAAATGACAATGTATACAACCTAGTGGAGTCGTGCAATTTTTTTTAGGAAAACAAAACTTAATCTTTACAAATTAAGGCTCACTGGTTCTTGCAATAGTCCATAGCTTCTTTGAATCCCCTGCTGATTTGTAGGTATTGGTAAAATCTGTTTGGAATGCCGGGTATCGTTTCGAAGTTTTCTGGACAGTTATAGGGCCAGCTTCCCTAGAATATGAAGTATTGAAAAGAAATGACGTACCAATAGCACAAATAGGAATAAAAAATTTCCCTTGGTGTCCTTTTCGTTTGATTACTGTGTGAGCATTCAGCGGAGATTAACTTTCTGCGCAAATATGCTACTTTTACTCACTGTTCTTAATGAGACATCAAAATTGTATAAAGTCGCATTTTACTGCCAGTACCTTTTGGTGCAAAACGCAAACATACTATTACAATCAATTGTGAATCCACAATATAATTGTTCAGAGAATGAGTTTGAGAACGATAGTTGAAATTGTGGTAGAAATGACAGTTTTCTGTACGAGACGCTAAAATTTAAATTCTCAGTGGTTTCGTAGAATGTGGTACCATACTTACCATAAAACGGACCACATATGGAAGCTTACGTAACATAAAATGGACCACATATGATACCTTACTTTCCATAGAGCGGACCATAAATGGTCCATCAAAGCGTTTTAAATAACTGTTTGTGTTCGATATTCATATGGAATCTTACTTACCTTATAAAGAGTCATTGTAAAGCTCCTTTCAAATCATAGCAAGAACATAAGGGACTTTTATGGACCATATATGGTCCGTTCTATGATAAGTAAGGTACCATATAGGGTAATTTTCATGGTAAGTAAATCATTCAGTATAGTCGGTACGGAGGCTTGAATGTCAGCCAAACCTACACTATGAAACAAGGACATAGAAAAAATAACTTTTCACCAAACCAATACCACATGAGAAGAAATGTGATGTTGACTAACCGTGTGGGATTTTACCACCTCCCTTTGACGGATCAGTTCTATCGTTGGCCTCGTTTTAGTGATCGATCTCACACTCCTTGAAGAGATGAACAAATACTTTCGCCACAGGTGGTCGTAAATACGCAACTCTTTTATAATCCAATCATCGTCAGGTGTAGGAATCGTTTCAAACCCGATCTGGATATGGGATAAATTGACCTTATTCCAGTCTGGGATCCAGACTGTGAAAGCGTTTTCTTGATCTGGACGGAACTGCTGATTGTAAGAGCCAGACTCCAACTGGCTGTTGAGGAGAGTTTTGTGTCCGGGATATTCATCATCCTTGTAGTAGAACTTAGCAAAAACTTTATTCTTTGTTCCTGAACAGTTGAAGAAATTTGTCTTCACACTCAGGATATGGTTGCCACTGGACTTCAGAAAAAATAAACCATGCATTGTGAATGTAATGTGAATTTGGACATAGTAAACACTAAATAATGTATATCCAATTTTGCGTGGATTAAGTGTGAAGGTAGTAAAACTTGCCCGCACAATTCTATCGAAAATGGCTTACCTGCCATTCAGGCAAATTACTTCTATTTTTTTAATGCAGAAAATTGAAGCTAAAATCTTTCAGAATATGTACCCAGTCTGAGTTCCCAGATCAAAAATCAATATGTCCACAACTAAGTGAACGCACCAGGGGGTTTCGTATGTTCAAAATTACACGGTTTTGAAACACGAATGAACAAACGATAGTCAGGACATAGGTAACTTTGAGCGAACGAAAGTCTGAACCCAGTGGCCCTGGAGCGCACGAACTTTTTTGAATGGAGACAAGAATGCCAAAAACTGATGGTCCGTTGTTTGACGAAACACTCTTTCTAGAGCGCTCACACAAGTGAAAGCTTTCAACGAAGAAAACCTGAACTCAATTGAGTTCAAAAACTGCAAAACGTCAATTGCAAGACAAGTCGCACTCAACATTTTGTTTTGCTGTGGACAATTTCACGACTAGAATTATACACCATTACTGAAATTGCGAAACAAAAAAGAAGCTTTAAATACAGGGTGGCTGTTACCCCTTCAACCAAAATTTTCATCGAACAAATTTTAATATTTTAGTATATATTTAGTTATATATTTAGTATAACTCCTGGTGCATTTCATGACAAACATCAGTCTAAGATATCTGTACTTGAAATGAATACATTATAAAAACGTTGTGTTCAACTTACAAGAATAAAATTGGCAATAAGTTATTTTTACATCAATTTCTGGACATACGCTCTTTTGAACGCACGAAGAACGCACAAATATTTTCGAGCGCACGGAAATCTGGATAATAGTACGATCCGTCTTGGGTGGTCTGGACATAGAAATGTTTTGTGTGGGACGGTTTGAACATGTGTACTTTTGGTCTGGGACCTCAACCTGGATACTTTTTGAAAATAATAATTCGTTACTTGTCTTTTCAAACAGGAAAACATCAATAACACAATCACCAAACTTTTCAAAATCTCACGCCAGACTTGAACGTAAGAGCAATCCACGTTTTCCTCTTCAAAAACTTGAAAGCAGGAAACCTACACGTTATGCGAAGCTCTTGATCAACTCAGATTTTATAACAAAAATTATAAATTAACCTGCACATAATTTAGTGGGTTTTAATTTCACAATAAAACACAAATTACTCAAACTCGAAGTCCAATTTACACAACTTTAGTGTAATGTGAGATGTATTGTGAATCACCATACACGACCATACTCAATATTTATTTTGCTCTGTTGGTCACATACAACTAATTCTTTTTTTTCGGAAGCACAATTTTCTATCAATATTTGAGGCCCTCTGGGCGAATTTTTCCAACAGAAAAATTATTTTGATTAACAAAAAATACTCCCAATTCTCAAAAAAGTTGAGGCATATAATCTGGCTGCTTACTGGATGTTGAAATTTGTTTCCGCTGTTATAAGTGAAAATTTCCTTTCTGTTTTGGCTTATGGATTTATGTTGACAATTAATTCCATTCTACGTTGTAGAGGACTTCATAAAAATTTCCGCGGTCTACAAAACACATATCAGACTTTTAAATGGATTCCAAAACGTAATGGGTTCTGAAACATAAAACAGTAGGTTCACGCTTACAGAGAACCTGTCAGCCAAAGACGAGGTCTAATTGTGTGAAAAATTTATAACGTGAGCCACTGAATGTGAATTATTTAGTTGATTTTTTCACCAGGCCTTCGGTACAAATGTTAAAAGTTTCAAAAGTAAATGCCTTAGAATTTTAGTTTTTTTTTCAAAAAGGGAGTTCAAAAAAACTTAATTGACTTTATTTGACGAGTGAAGTCAGATTTTTGTACAAACCCCGTGTTGAGGACAACGACGAAAAAACGACAATATTTTTTTAAGAAAACGTAGTTTTTGTCGTTTTGTCGTCGTTTTGTCGTTGTTTCCTTCGTATTCATTAGTTTCCATCGTTTAAGTCGTCTTTTAAATGTAAGAAAAGATCATTTTTTCGTCGTTTTTCTGTCGTTTTTTACGTCGTTTTTTTTTCAAATGAAATCGCCGTTTTCTGTCGTTTCTTACGTGATTTTTTTTTTCGAAAGAAATTGTCGTTTTTTGATCGTTTTTTTTGTCATTTAATTCCTCTTGAACTAGTTTTTCTCTATTAGATCGTTTTGGCATATCTCAATTTTGGCTTGATAGCGCAGTGGTTAGTGCATCAGCTATTTTATTGGGAGTTCAATGGTTCGAATCCCAGCAGGGATCACATTTTTTCGTCGTTTTTCGAAAAAACAATCATTTCTTACACAAAAATAACGATGAAATAACGAACAAAACAACGATTACCACGTAAGTGCTTTGATAGTTTTGTCCAATAAAAACGATTAAAAAGCGAAGACTTCTTACAAGTGAAAAACAAAATTAATCAAAATGAGAATCATCTGAAAAAATCTATTATAAAAATTATATTTTTTAAATTAAATTGCCCGCTAGCTCAAGAATGGAGAAACTTCATAAAGAAATAGGTTCACTGGTCCGACTAAACACAAAGCTTCATGCAACAAAATATCTCAAGAAAAGGTTAAAAAGCATTCAAATTGGTCCTAAAACAATCTCTGTATGAGAGATTTGCTCCATTATTGTTTTATTTGAAACTCGCCGTGCCCACCATCTGGAATTTTCGGCGGTGAGCCATCATTCCCGAATTCGAATTGGTAAACAGTGAAACACAATACTAACATCAAAAGATCTTGGCCATCACGCACATAGAAAAAGGAAAACAATTGTTTTAGAATGCTAAATACAATTCCATATTCAAACATGTTCACTGTAGGAGCTTTGGGATTTTTGAATGAAGTTTGAAAAGTGTGACAGGGCTAAAACTCAATGAATATGCATGCAAATACGGTAAGGAGAAGCTGCTATTATTATATAGTTTACATTTTATCTGCATTCTATATAGTTTCTTCAGATCCAACAGGTCCAATCAAAAAATAAAAAACCTCAGTAACTTCACAATCAAGTTAAACGATTGTTGAAAAATCTCGGATCACTGTCTCTCAATTCAGGAGTGTACAATTTTCAATTCTCACTTTCATCCCACAATTGTGTGCTGTTTTCACATTTGACAGTACAATTTTTCTTAGTTTTGAGGTAAAATTAGTGGGAAAAACTCTGTATGTTGGAAAGAATTGGTCATATTCATCCTGAGAAACACACATTTTTTTAACTTGTAGGCACCATTGCTCGGGGAGCACAGTCTCCCCCAAACTTGAGTGCCAATTTTTTACGCCATTCACACGTACAAATCATTTTAATTGTTTTAAGTTTGTTTTAATCACCTTTTTAACCGCCCTAGTCCTTCGTTTCTTTGTTCTTTGGGTGAACTTGGAATGGCTAATTGGTTTTCAATAACTAAAAGTTAAGTTGTTATGAGTTTTTTTTCTCTCACGTCTTCAAAGAAGATGTGAAGAAAAAAATTCTGAATTGCATCGACACAGAGAGCTTGGAAACCAACATTATAAATAGTTCCAAAAATTATTTACAAGTATATTAGAAGTGAGTGACTTGAACTGCAGTAATTTTGTTTTAGATTTTGACTAAAATCTTTGCCAATGTAATTTTGTTGCAATTGATTTCATTTAGTTTTGAACTACAACTGTCATGCAACATTTTCGTGTAGCTTGTCGTTTGGGCATCCCGTTTTTATCAATAAAAGTGCTGGATGACTGCTGACAATTTGTGTTAAGGTTTCTCGCGGGTGTCTTCCAGGACAAACACAGGGTAATAGAAGATTTGTTCACAGACATACCTGACTTTTTGCGAGATTCTGTCTTGAACACCATTTGAACCTGTCCAAAGCACTGTTTCGACCTTTTAACATAAAGTAGAAACGGTAAAAATATACAAAACGCCGTTAACAAACTCAAATTCATTTCACTGTCTCTCCGTAATTGAAATGCTAGTATTCCAGAAAGAAACGAGTGAGAAAGAGAGCGAGAGAGACGAGAGACACAAGATGAGATAGAAATTAGTGTAAATCTAATAAAATCAATAAAATACTTTATTATCGAACAAACTGATCCCAAAACAGATTTGCCTGTCTTCTGATTTATCGGTATGAACTGTAAGCCCAACCCATGACCTTATTTATTAGAGGAAAACAGCTTCATAAGAGAAAAAGAATCATGGTAATTTAAATTAGCTGTCACAGTCCTAATGTAGATCTTCTAAAAGATGTTAATGCCTCACATTAACTTCGATGATTTTACCGCAATTGTAAGATTGATTCTTATGACTTTATAACCCAAAATTGTAAGAGAATGAGAAGTCGACTGTAACCGTAAAATGTAAAATGCTTTGTTTGAATTGGTTTATATACAGAAACTAAACATGAGAAACGAAGGAAATAGATATTGATAAAAGACAGGATACGATAGAAGGACAAGAGGCTCTTAGTCGTATTCATTTTGGCGCTCCTGGGAACTCAGTGAGCGAACCCAGGACCTCTTGCTTAATTTATTTTGAGTGGTATGTGCTACATTGAGACATTGAGATGGACTGAGATGGACATCCATTGAGATGGACAAAAGAGATGGCAGAATGGAGATGACCACCTTCAAATACTGAGGGCTGTAAACCAGATAAGATTTTTTTGCAATCTCAGTGATTTGATATAGTAGACTTCGTTGTCCTTCGGGTCCTAAGTTCCCCAACCACAAGGGATAAGGAGCTATCTAAGTTTTGTCATTTCAATTATTTGAAATAAGCTAAATACCGAAAAGACTTATATTAGTCCTATTGTTCTGAGGTATTTGAGTCCTGTTGTTAATTTTTGCTAAATAAAAACTAAACAACCGCGCGAAGTAGCTTTTCTTGGTTAATTTTTGAACAAAAGATTTCAAAAAAGAATTATTTTAGTAGCAACGGTTCGAAAAATAATATTTAAACAACCACGCGAAGCAGCTTTTCTTGGTTAGTTTTTGTTGAACATTTTCAAAATTGGTTAGTAGCAAGATACGGGTCCGGTGAAACACTTTACAAAAATTTCATCATCAAGCAAGACAACGAGGATGTCGTCAGCCCACTCCGGCCAACCTGAGTCACCAGCAGCTGCGCCCAACAGCCTCCAGTGTTCTGCCAGCAGAACCAGCTTGCAGTAGACCCTCACTACTGCCCTCCAACAGTCAGCCAGCCCATTCAGGCCAACCTGAGTCACCAGCAGCTGCACCCAACAGCCTCCAGTGTTCTGCCAACAGAACCAGCTTGCAGTAGACCCTCACTACTGTCCTCCAACAGTCAGCCATCCCATTCAGGCCAACCTGAGTCACCAGCAGCTGCACCCAACAGCCTCCAGTGTTCTGCCAACAGAACCAGCTTGCAGTAGACCCTCACTACTGTCCTCCAACAGTCAGCCAGCCCATTCAGGCCAACCTGAGTCACCATCAGCTGCACCCAACAGCCTCCAGTGTTCTGCCAACAGAACCAGCTTGCAGTAGACCCTAACTACTGCCCTCCAACAGTCAGCCAGCCCACTCAGGCCAACCTGAGTCACCAGCAGCTGCACCCAACAGCCTCCAGTGTTCTGCCAACAGAACCAGCTTGCAGTAGACCCTAACTACTGCCCTCCAACAGTCAGCCAGCCCACTCAGGCCAACCTGAGTCACCAGCAGCTGCACCCAACAGCCTCCAGTGTTCTGCCAACAGAACCAGCTTGCAGTAGACCCTCACTACTGTCCTCCAACAGTCAGCCAGCCCATTCAGGCCAACCTGAGTCACCAGCAGCTGCAACCAACAGCCTCCAGTGTTCTGCCAACAGAACCAGCTTGCAGTAGACCCTCACTACTGTCCTCCAACAGTCAGCCAGCCCATTCAGGCCAACCTGAGTCACCAGCAGCTGCACCCAACAACCTCCAGTGTTCTGCCAACAGAACCAGCTCGCAGTAGACCCTCACTACTGCCCTACAAAAGTCAACCAGTGTCTCCCAAGGACCCCCCAAGTGACCCAAAAAAGTCACCCATTGTCCCCCAGGGACCCTCCAAGTGACCTATAAAAGTCACCCATTGTCCCCCAGGGACCCCCCAAGTGACCTGAAAAAGTCACCCACTGTCCTCCAAGGACCCCCCAAGTGACCCAAAAAAGTCACCCATTGTCCCCCAGGGAATCCCCAAGCGACCTACAAAAGTCACTCATTGTCCCCCAGGTACCCCCCAAGTGACCTAAAAAAGTCACCCATTGTCCCCCAGGGACCCCCCAAGTGACCTAAAAAAGTCACCCACTGTCCTCCAAGGACCCCCCAAGTGACCCAAAAACGTCACCCATTGTCCCCCAGGGACCCTCCAAGTGACCTATAAAAGTCACCCATTGTCCCCCAGGGACCCCCCAAGTGACCTAAAAAAGTCACCCACTGTCCTCCAAGGACCCCCCAAGTGACCCAAAAAAGTCACCCATTGTCCCCCAGGGACCCTCCAAGTGACCTATAAAAGTCACCCATTGTCACCCAGGGACCCTCCAAGTGACCTACAAAAGTCACCCATTGTCCCCCAGGGACCCCCCAAGTGACCTACAAAAGTCACTCATTGTCCCTCAGGGACCCTCCAACTGACCTGAAAAGTCACCCATTGTCCCCCACGGACCCCCCAATTGACCTACAAAAGTCACCCATTGTCCTCCCGGGACCCCCCAAGTGACCAGAAAAGTCACCCATTGTCCCCCACGGACCCCCCAATTGACCTACAAAAGTCACCCATTATCCCCCAGGGACCCCCCGAGTGACCTACAGAAGTCACCCATTGTCCCCCAGGGACCCCGCAAGTGACCTACAAACGTCACCCACTCTCCTCCAGGGACACCCCAAGTGACCCAAAAAAGTCACCCATTGTCCCCCAGGGACCCCCCAAGTGACCTACAAAAGTCACTCATTGTCCCCCAGGGACCCTCCAAGTGACCTATAAAAGTCACCCATTGTCCCCCAGGGACCCCCCAAGTGACCTAAAAAAAAGTCACACACTGTCCCCCAGGGACCCCCCAAGTGACCCAAAAAAGTCACCCATTGTCCCCCAGGGACCCCCCAAGCAACCTAAAAAAGTCACTCATTGTCCCCCAGGGACCCCCCAAGTGACCTACAGAAGTCACCCATTGTTCCGCAGGGACCCTCCAACTGACCTACAAAAGTCACCCATTGTCCCCCAGGGACCCCCCAAGTGACCTACAAAAGTCACCCACTGTCCTCCAGGGACCCTCCAAGTGACCTACAAAACTCACCCATTGTCCCCCAGGGACCCCCCAAGTGACCCAAAAACGTCACCCATTGTGCCCCAGGGACCCCCCAAGTGACCCAAAAAAGTCACCCACTGTCCCCCAGGGACTCCCCAAGCGACCTACAAAAGTCACTCCTTGTCCCCCAGGGACCCCCCAAGTGAATTATAAAAGTCACCCATTGTGCCCCAGGGACCTCCCAAGTGACCTACAAATAGTCATCCCACTTGACCTCTAAAGGGTTAAACAGTCAACCCACTTGACCTTTAAGTGACCTCTTAAAGGTCAAACAGTCAACCCAATTGACCTCTGAGTGACCTCTAAAAGGTCAAACAGCCACCCTACTTGACCTCTAAAAGGTCAAACAGTCAACCCACTTGACCTCTAAGTGACCGCTAAAAGCTCAAACAGTCAATCCACTCGACCTCTAAGTGACCTCTAAAAGCTCAAACGGTCACCGCACTCGACCTCTAAGTTACCCCTAAAAGGTCAAACAGTCACCCCAATTGACCTCTAAAAGGTCAAACAGTCATCCTACTTGACCTCTAAAGGGTCATACAGTCAACCCACTTGACCTCTAAGTGACCTCTAAAAGGTCAAACAGTCAACCCCCTTGACCTCTAAGTGACCTCTAAAAGGTCAAACAATCACCGCACTTGACCTCTAAAAGGTCAAACAGTCAACCCATTTGACCTATAAGTGGCCTATAAAAGGTCGAAAGGTTACTCAACTTGAACTTTAATTGACCTCTAAAAAGTCAAAAGATTACCCCACTTCACATCTAAGTCTCCTCTGGAACGTCCAAAAATCACTCGTTGTGTCCTTCAAGGGACCTCACTTGACCTTTCAATTTACCTCTGAAGTTCAGAAAGTTAGACCAACAAAGAAAATGGGAGGTCGAAAGCCATCAATTGTTGGAACAGTTAGATTGTTTCACCGAAAATTAGACATTGTCAAAGAGCTCAAACAGGAGCTAGAATATCAAATACACTCAGGTTTGGAACCCGAAGTTGTGTCAGTAACACATGATGAATTCAAGAGAACCATGTCGCAACTAGACGAACTTGTCGACCAGCTTACACAATCGGAAAATGTGGACGCGGAAGACTCCCTCAACGATGCAGCATGCTTGACAAAGCTAAAAGTTGAAGTTGCACAAACTGTAAAGAAGCATGAACTTTCATTCCGAAACACTTCAACGCGTCCAAGCAGCGCTCTTCATCACGCAGTAATCGAATACCTGTTCCCTCTGCACCTGAGTCTCCGGGAGTTGTTCAAAGTATGCGAGATACACGACAACAACAACAAATCAATGATTTGGCAGACCAGCAATCAACATCCAACCCGATTACTATTCATAGACAAGTGCAGTCTGCCATGGGAATTTTGCGATAAAACTCCAATAGAGTCATCAGTTCTGATGTACAGAATAGTCTCCAGCCATCAGCACTCGAACAAACAGACTCTGACAACGTAGCAAGCAATCAACATCAGCACCTTCAAGCAATAGCACCAATTGTGAATCCAGCAATTGTTTCACAGAGCTCTATTGACGCAACTTGTGCGTTCCCACAATTGTCTACAGCTTCAAATATTCAACTGCCAGTTTTTAGTGGATCATTTCCTCCGGCTGAAAATACTTTCGCCCCTCCCAGGCCCATTAATAACACCGGCCTAATTGAAAATGTACCTTATCATAGGACACCTGTTCCAATTTCTTTCGGCAATCGTTTCCAAACGCCAAGCCATTCCGGCCCATTCCAGGCATATTGCCCAAACAGTTGGTCAAACTTAGCAAACGGTAGTTTTGAGCCCTCAAATGTAACCCCTCGTGGACCTGTTTACCCAAGCAGCCAAAGCTTCGGTAATCAAAATTCCAACCCATATTGTCAACGGAACATTCACCGCTCAGTAAAGCTGCCGGACATCCGAATTCAGAAGTTCGATGGAGACCCACTCAAGTGGAACGAATGGAGCAGCATGTTTTCTTCGACTATCCACAACAACGAAGACATCACTGACACTGAACGAATGAGCTATTTGCAAAGTTTAGTCACTGGACCGGCAAAGGATTGCATCTCCGGATTTCTTTGCAACCCAAATTTTTACTCTTCCGCCCTTCAGGAGCTCAACAGACGCTTTGGAAACCCGCAAAACGTTGTCGGTGCCTTAACAAAAGAACTGGAAGCTTTCAAAAGACCGGCTATGAATGACCACGCAGCTTTGATAGCTTTCGCTTCGCTGTTAAGAAAAGTAGTTCAAACATTTGCCTCACATGGCTTCAGTGCCGACCTAAATGCCACGTACTTGCTCAGGATAGTCCGAGATAAGCTACCAAACCCACTCAAGTTGAAGTGGACCGAACATGTTGTTGACAACGACTGGACAAATCCAGGTCTCACAGAGCTTTCCGATTGGATGGATCGGCAATCCAGAGCCTTTGAACAATTACAAGACGCATTTTTATCAACCACTAACAACCATCCAAGTCAACAAAACCAATCACAGTGTTCAAGTTCCTTCAACAATCGGAATAAGAACCAAAATCGTACAAACTGGAAACAGAATTTCCCCGGAAGCAAAAGCTCTAACCCCAGCAATAAAAGCTTTGAACATAACAGTACAGCAATTAGAAGCATCGATAATGCAAAGCCTCAGCAATCGATGGCAAACATTAGCAACAACACGAAAGGAAGCTCTTTTTTCTCTGGTTCAAAGCAGCCTATGAGAAATGCAACAGCAAATAGGAGCAGAAAAAAATGTCCGCTTGATCAACAAGATCACTACATTGGCAAGTGTCCGCAGTTTCTTAGTCTTGCTGTTTGCAGACGCAATAGCGAAGCAAAGAAGTACTCTTTGTGCTTCAATTGCCTAAGCTCCAGTCACGCCGCCAAAAACTGCACGTCAAAAATCCTCTGCCGACATTGCAATGGCAAACACCATAGCCTTCTCCACACAGACAGACAAAAAGCACCCGAATCGACAAACGTGACAGCAATTGATCTGCCAATGTGTGAACCACTGGATCAACAAGACAAAAACAGTGACATTCCAACTCATGTTTACAATCCTTGTTTCCCATCAAAAACGAGGAATCAACTACAGGTAATACCTGTCACCCTATTCGGAAATGATAATAAAAGACATAATTGTTATGCCATTCTTGACAATGGTAGTACCATTTCATACGTCCTCAACACGACTGCCGACAAGGTACGGGCTCCGAAGACTTCAGAATTCGATCTGAATGTATCGCACGCATTTGACGAATCCGTCATGCACGCAAATCTTGTTCGGTTGGACATTGGAAAGTTCAATAGCGATCAACCACTCTTCCGTTTAAACTACGTTCATGCCGTGAGTAATTGGACTTTCAACGATGCGCCTGTGAACGATTTGAACGAAGCGTGTTCGTCCTACCCTCACCTTCATTACATACATTTTCCTAAACTTAGTGACAACAAGATACAGATACTTTTAGGTGTTGACGCTACCCAATACATTTTGGAACGCGAGTTCCTTCAAGGACCCTCAGGAAGCCCCTTTGCTCTACGCAATCTTCTCGGTTGGACAATTACTGGCCCAATTAAACGAAAAAGTGATCCAATCCAACAGGAAACAAACTTCCTATCCCATAGTTATAGAGCCTTCGACCACGCGCTCACAAATTTAACTGTTGATACTGACAGACATCTCAGTGAATGTGTGACCAGTTTCTGGAAAATAGAGAATACAGGAACCGAGTTTGAAGAAACTGCAGATACTTCAACAGACAGTAGAAGAGCAGTTCAAATATTACAAGATACAATCCATCATATCGGAGACAGATATGAAATTGGTTTACTTTGGAAACAGGAAAGTAAATTAGAAAACAACTATTTAGTTGCCAAAGCACAACTTGACAGCCTTCAGCGCCGACTCAACAAAGACATTGAGTTGAAACAGTTGTATGAGAAAACCTGGTCGGCTTACTACTTCGCTTTCGCCAGGATTCTGTTGCAGTAATGGCAGACATAGAGGCCATGTTTATGCAAATTTGCATACGAACAGAAGATCAGTCATGTCTCCGTTTTCTTTGGCCGTCAAACAACTCCGTACAGCAGTTCCAGTATACGCGACTCATCTTTGGAGCCAGATGTTCACCAACTACAGCAATATTTGTCCTCCAAGAAACAGCAAAAGACTTCGGAAACACCGCTACAAAAGATCTAATATTCAACAGTTTCTACATGGATGACTTTGTACATTCGTTCGTCAATGAACAGAAAGCTGAAACTGCAGTTCAGGACTTGCGACAAACACTCTCTAAAGGAGGTTTCAGTCTGACTAAGTTTGTCTCAAACTCTGTTCAATGTCTTAGCAAGATACCCAAAGAACATTGTGACAACGAAAAAGACAAACATCGTGTCTTAGGTGTAATGTGGAATACAGTTAATGATACTTTCTTCCACCAGAAGCTTGCCAAAGTTCAGGAAGACAGAACGGACTACACACTCAGGAAACTCCTTTCCTTAATTGCCTGCCTGTTCGATCCATTAGGAATCATTGCCCCATTATTGATTACACTCAAAATCATCTTGCAGGATACTTGGAAAGAAGGACTTGCATGGGATGATCTCCTGTCAGATGAGAAACAGAAATCAATAAAAACTTGGATAGAGCAATATCTAAATGTGCCAGAAATATCAATGCCACGATGTTTTGTTTCTCCGAACGAACCATCTCCGATAAACCAGTTACATTGCTTCTGTGATGCCTCACAGCTGGCTTATGGAGCAGTCATATACATCAGGTCTCAATCAGCTACCACCATTTCAACTGGGTTTGTCATAGCTAGAGCTAAAGTTGCGCCACTAAAACAAATCAGTATCCCGAAACTTGAGTTGCAAGCAGCCGTGCTAGGATGTAGACTAATGCAATTTGTTTCCAAGCAGCTAACAATACCAGTTACCTCAAAACACTTTTGGAGCGACAGTGAAGCTGTCCTTGCCTGGATCAAAAGCAAAGACAAATTGAAAATTTTTATTGCAAACAGAGTACAAGAGATCCGCAACAACACAGACGTCTCCAAGTGGCAGCATATCAGCGGAAAACTCAACCCTGCAGACCATGTCTCCCGAGGAATACCAGCCTGTGATATCAATGTGTTGTGGTTAACGCCTCCAGTTTTCTTAAGTGATCCCGAAAGCCATTGGAAGAACTCCTTGGGTAACAAGGAGGAGACAAACGTCACAATGGAACCATCCAACGATGAATGTATTATCAACGTCAGCAGATTCTCAAAGTGGACGAAGTTAATGCGCTCTATGGCTTTTGTCATAAGGTTCATAAAGAGTCTCAGATCGAAACAAAGAGGCAAACTAGAACTCGACGACATTAACGAAGCCCGAATTTATCTCTTCAGAAAGTCGCAAGAGAAGTCCTTCAAAGACGCCATCAAAGACATGAATCAACACAGGCCTTTGTCAAAGAAAGATCGTCTGCTCTGTTTGTCCCCTTTCTTTGAAAGTGGACTTCTTCGCGTTGGTGGCAGAACAAAACGAAGCTTGCTACCCTTTGACGCCAAGCACCCCATCATCCTGGACTCTAATGAGCACAGCATTCAACTCTACATACAGAAATGCCACGGAATTTGTATGCACATTGGAGTGGAATACACTCGCAACTACATACAACAGAGATGCCACATTCTTGGAATCAGACTCTTCCTGAGAAGTTTGGCCTTGAAATGTTTCGACTGTCGCCGCTTCCGAGCACAGGGACTACAGCCACCGATGGCAGACTTGCCAGACATTCGTTTCCAGGAAACACAGTCACCAGTCGTCTTCACCAATGTCGGCGTGGACTACCTTGGACCTTTTGCCGTCGTTCATCGTGTTACAGAAGTGAAGACCTACATCTGCCTATTTACTTGCTTGGTTACAAGAGCAATTCACCTGGAAGTTGCAGAGGACCTCAGCACAGACAAGTGTTTGAAAGCAATCCGACGCTTCATCGCTCGACGCGGCCAACCGCGGTTGTTCCTGTCCGACAACGGATCCAACTTCCTGGGAGCAAGAAAGCAGATCAGAAGAAGACCACTGATGTTGGAGCACGACTACATCAAAGATCAGCTACTGAACCAGTCTGTCGAATGGAAGCTCAACCCTCCTTCTGCTCCTCACTTCGGTGGGGTGTGGGAGAGACTCGTTCAGTGTGTCAAACGAGCTCTTCTCTTGAACCTTGGTTCCGCAAAACTCACCCCAGATGTCTTTGCCACGATCGTCAGTGAAGCCGAGTGTCTTGTCAACTCGCGTCCACTCACCCACGTGAGAAGCAACCACGAAGACGACAACCCACTTACACCTAACCACTTCTTGCTTGGAAGGCCCTTCTGCAATGTTCCTGGAGCCGTTTTCAACGAGACACTGACCTTGAAGAGTTCGGCATGGACACAGGTGAAGCAGAGACTTCAGCAGATTTGGAAGAGACTGCTAACCGAATTTGTTCCTTCGCTGAACAAACGACCGAAGTGGACGTCTCGTGAAGCAGCTTTGGAAGTGGATGATGTTGTTTGGCTTCTTGAGGAGTTTACACCAAGAGGAATCTGGCCGCTGGGACGAGTCACACGGACTTTCGCCGGCCCCGACAATATAGCTAGGTCCTGCGAAGTTAAAACCGCTTTAGGCAAATTAAACAGACCAGCAGTGAAACTTATGCACGTTTACCCCAAACCCACTAGCAGGTTAGGGTTAGGTTGTGTGGGCCCCGAGGATGTTAATGCCTCACATTAACTTCGATGATTTTACCGCAATTGTAAGATTGATTCTTATGACTTTATAACCCAAAATTGTAAGAGAATGAGAAGTCGACTGTAACCGTAAAATGTAAAATG
Source organism: Convolutriloba macropyga (assembly GCF_964194025.1). Lineage (NCBI taxonomy): Eukaryota > Metazoa > Xenacoelomorpha > Acoela > Convolutidae > Convolutriloba > Convolutriloba macropyga. The sequence goes on along the minus strand of NC_134470.1, from coordinate 83,335,301 downwards.
CTTTGTTTGAATTGGTTTATATACAGAAACTAAACATGAGAAACGAAGGAAATAGATATTGATAAAAGACAGGATACGATAGAAGGACAAGAGGCTCTTAGTCGTATTCAAAAGACGAAAAAGTACCGAAAATAAGTTAACCTACAATGAAAAAATGTCTACTCCGCCTTCGTCTGATAAAACTGCACATATACTTTATAAACAGTAACTTAAGATACATGGCTGGCAGAATCTCTTTCTTTTCTATGGTTGATGTTTCGATCTCTGGTAAATTTTTTCCAGCAAAAATTTATACCTATATATATATATATATATATATATATATATATTTATATGTATATATTTACATATATATATATATATATATATATATATATATACATATATAAAGATATATATATATATATATATATATATATATTTATATATATATATATATATATATATATATATTCTGAAAAACTCAACAGGAAAGGTACAAACAGAGCAAACGGAAGAAAAAAGGTTGCAACAATTGCAAAACAATAACTCAAGGAGTTTGTGGCAGAATTTTTCTTTCTTTTCTCTCATTTAACGTGCTTCATACGCAAAAGTTTTTTCCAGCAAGAATATTTATATATATATATATGTATATATATATATATATATATACTTATATATATATATATATATATATATATATATATATAAAATAAATAAATATATATATATATATATATATATATATATCTATACATATATATATATATAT
>NC_134470.1:83257237-83334350 GCF_964194025.1 Convolutriloba macropyga | reverse complement strand
TGACCTTTGTTTTTTACTTAGGATCATAATATGGTTGTCAAGATTCCATGAGGACCATATATGACTTAGTATGATTTCAAAGAAGTTTTTTGTTGATAAGGGTAACGTTTTGTCGTTTGTTCACTTTTTGACAAAAAGTATGGTAAGACTTGTTGGTTTGATCTGATGTTATCTATTTTTAAGCATCAATCAATTTTTTATGATCTTAGTATGATTGTCAAGATTTCATACAAGTCATATATGACTTTGTCTAGTTTCTAGGAATCATATATGACTGTGTATGATTGCTAAGAAACAATTATGGTCAGCAACACGGTCCAATATGATTCTATGGTACCCATATCGGAGAATACAATATATTGCTTTCAAATGTCAATTCAACGCAGCGGGAAGTTGTTATAGAAAGATGTAAGTCAAATTTCTTTCCTTGAAAGTTGTACAAAAATGGAACCTTATCATCCTCGGGTAACAATACGAATGGTGACTTTTTTACACTCAGTTGTAGATTCCTTTTTGTTTCGATTAGTTGTTTATGGCTTCCGAATTGTATATATATTTCGCTTTTTTCTCTGTTAGGTGACCTGTGTTTTTTTACTTAGGATCATAGTATGGTTGTCAAGATTCCATGAGACCATATAAGACTTAGTATGATTTCAAAGATGCTTTTTGTTGATAAGGGTATCGTTTTGTCGTTTGTTCACTTTTTGACAGAAAGTATGGTAAGACTTATTGGTTTGATCTGTTGTGCTCTATTTTAAAGCATCAATCAATTTTTTATGATCATAGTATGATTGTCAAGATTTCATACAAGTCATATATGACATTGTCTAGTTTCTAGGAATCATATATGACTTTGTATGATTGCTAAGAAACAATTATGATCAGCAACACGGTCCAATATGATTCTATGATGCACAGATCAGAGAATACAATATATTGACTTCAAAATTCAATTCAACGCAGCGGGAAGTTGTTATAGAAAGAGGTAAACCAAATTTCTTTCCTTGAAAGTTGTTCGAAAAATGTAACCTTATCATGAATATACTTAAGGAAATAATAGTGTTTGATACGTAACTCACTGACATGTTAAGCAAATCAAGGTTACCTTTTTCGTTTAATTTTTTATGGTTCAAATAGCACTGCGAACAAGTTTCTAATTACGTTTTCTTAGAAACTTTCCATAGTATGATATAGTTGCCTTATTCCACATTTGACCACATTTGATTTCCCTGTTTCCTGTGTGTAGCGAGTTACTTCTTATGTTCCTTGGATAGGAAAATGTACCACTCAAGTGTGTTTTGCAAACAAATAAGAGATTTGGGCTAATCCTCGATGTACCCATATTTGCACTTATGTGTGTCTTTGAAACATAAAACGGCAATTCTTACAGATCACAAGAGTTGCTAGCCATGTTATATCTTGTGTAATTTGTACTTTTTTGGTTGTTTTTTGTTACGTCAGAAAAGCGGCAAAGATGACTCGTGAAACCACAGATTCTTTGTATATTTGATGTTTGAATAAATTAAAAATTGATCGGCATTTTTGGCTGACGGCATCTGGTCGATTGTTTTAGAAACTTTTCAGTGAGTTTAATTTGATAATTATCGTAGAAACTTTTTAATCTACAAATTTCAAAAGCGGCTTTCATGATTTGACTTAATCGATTTGCGTCATAAAAATATCTACTAAATCTGGGCAAATTAGTTAAAATCTTTTAGATTTTAAAAATCAACTGCTGCAGCCATGTCGATGCAGAATAGCAGCGATAACCTTGATTATGATTATTACGACTATTATAATTATTCTGATTATTACCGTGAATGGGTAACTTGCAGTTTCCCTCATCAATTTCATCTCAAGTAGCGTTGTTAGTCCCGATAAATCACTCAGTTTTCCCATATCTGCAAGTTTTTCATCATTCTCTCATCTGTAAAAGTGTCCATAACTTGATTATATTTTTTTCTCTTTAACCTTTTCTTCAAAAAATAGTGTTCAACCTTCTCTTCTGAGAAGTAAGAAAAAAAAGATTTCTTCCCGTTGTATCTAACACACAAATATGCACCACTAGACAAAATTACCCCCAAATATGTGCCCCAGGAAAATTTAGAAAATATGTGCTCTGAAAACAGCCAAATCCAAACGCAAAAAAATTGTCGGTGTTATTAGTTTGATTTAGATGAAACTGATAAATTGATTTAGATGATGATTTAGATGAAACCAAAAAATAAAACGATAAATTTACTTAATACTAATAACTTGCCGTTATCGTCATCGCGATTTTATCAAAAAGACTTCCAGAGAGAAAAAACAAATCATTGTGAAAATAGTTTAAATCAATTCACATTGCGACAAAAACATTTGTACAATTTTCAATTACGCCCCACTTTATCTGATCGTTTTTCAGCACTTTTTTACTACTGTTTTTCACATGGAAACAGTTTAAGTTCACCAAATGCATTCTCAATTTTATTGTATTTTTTAGGTGACCAGAAATTATTTAATGCGCATATGTTATGCAAATTTTGCCATCGCAGCGAGAGTGAAATAAATTGTTTTCTACGGTCACTAGGGTTAGAAATGTCAGCAACCGTTGGTATGTTTTGCTTAAAATTTGAGGAAAAGTTAAAATGGGTACATATTGTTTTAGTTGTGAAAAATGATTCTGATGTTTTGATTCAGAGGGAAACAAACCATGAGATCAAAATTTTTTACGCCAACCACCTTTCCAATTAGCCTGGAATACGAAATACCTAACACATTTCTTATCAAAAGTTTTAGCAAGTCTCTCACTTTAAAAACAAAAACAAATGGAAAAGTCATGTTTGCAGTGATCAAACCCGGGTCGAGAAAAATTATGTAAGAAATGCGCTGAAATGCGCTGAAACTTTGCAAGAAACGCGCTGAAAAACACTGATTTTTTTTAAAAAAAAAGCTATCACTGAGAATGGAACCCAGCTCTCCTGTGCCGTAGCCCTCACTCAATCCACTGCACCAATGCTTCCTGAAATTCTTCCGATTTAATTCGATTTTATATTAATAGACAGTTTAGGAAGAAATGCGCAGAAATTATGTGAGAAAATGTTAATCATTATAAAAGGAAAATTGAATGGTTCGAAATTGAGGAATCGATGTCAAAGAGCGTTAAAATCGAACAATAATTTTAAGAAGAACGCTGAAATTTGAATACATTTCTTACTAAGTTTCAGCGCATTTCAGCGCAAAATTATGTAAGATTTTTGCGCTGAAAGTTTAAAAAATCAGCTTATTTCAGCTCATTTCAGCACATTTCAGCGCATTCAACTCATTTCTTACATAATTTTAGCACATTCAGCGCACTTCGTACAAAATAATGCGCTGAAACGGCGCTGACATCTCGACCCGGGAAAGAGGCAGATGCATTTAATTTTCAAACATTTTCTAAAACAGTGCCTCAGAGAAAAGTAATACGCGAGTGAATCTCAATCATGCAACAAGAAAAGTAAGAATAGTTTACAGGTGTTTTTTTTTCACTGTAAAAATGTGAACTCTGGTATGGCAAAACTGATTCTTTCCCTACGTTTAAATAACATTTTTCTTAATTTTTGAACTGGAATTAATAAGGGGCTCTTGCATTTTGAAACTGAACCGACGAAAAACAGACCAAAAACAATGCAAAACGATATATAAGAAGAATAGTGACGCAATGGTGTAGTCCAACGATTAGTCTCAACATAGAAGCTCACCCAAATTTAAAAGGAAGGGGTTACAGTGTAGGGTGAAAAATGGTACTTCTTTTCATCCCGATTTTTCAACCTTCGAAATCATCACAAAGCTATTTAAAAGGAAGGGGTAACAGTGTAGGGTGAAAAATGGTACTTCTTTTCATCCCGATTTTTCAACCTTCGAAATCATCACAAAGCTATGCAAACGGGATTAGAAACAAGCTCGTTAGTTTGGAAACTCTTCACTTTATATCCTCCTTATTTTCCAATTCGTTTCTAATCTAACCGTTAATTTATCTCAAAAATTATAATAAAATGGGAATGGATGTAATATGGCATTTCATGGAGCATACATTGCCTAAAAGTTCGACTTAAAACAAAAAGGCTCAGCTCAAACTAAAAGACATTGAAGAAAAACGTTCGAAACAAACCAAACAGCAAAACAGTCGAAAACAAAAAAAGAAAATAGCGAAAATTAACAAAAAGTTGCTGTAATTTTGAAATTTGCATCCTCAGCCTTTATCTGTGTCATTGAATCTTTTACTTTAAATCAATTTTAAGCAGGAATCTTGGTTCATTAAAGCCCGAAAACAGTCGAAATACAAAAAAAAAATGTTTTTTTATGAAACTTAAAAATTAGCAAACGATAGCAACAATTATTTAAAATTTTCGAAACTGAATGCTATAAGGACAATCAAAATCAAATCTGTGTTGTCAAAAACATTCCCTTAAACCATTTACAAGCTCTTTAAAATTTTTTTGCCCAATAAATTTTTCAAAAACATTTATAAAGTTAGCGAAAAATGCTGACCCTGTTGTTAAAGTTGTCTTAAACAACAGAAGAAAACATTAGCATGAAAAGATCCGGTCCTTCAAATAACCAAGTTAACCAAAAAAAATGACCGCTTCTTTGTCCCCCAGCTTATTTTGTACATTTGCTGCATTGACTTCTCAAAAAGCAAGAACTGACCTTTCTAACTTGAATTTTGACTTTACCGCAGTTTCAACAGAAGAAAAAGCTAACAAAAATACTAAAACCACATGGGGTTCTCCATTGCAACTTTTTTATGAAACTTAAAAATTAGAAAATGATAGCAACAATTATTTAAAATTTTCGAAACTGAATGCTATAAGGACAATCAAAATCAAATCTGTGTTGTCGAAAACATTCCCTTAGCCCATTTACAAGCTCTTAAAATTTTTTTCGCCCAATGTTTTTTTCAAAAAACCTTTAAAAGTTAGCGAAAAATGCTGACCCTGTTGTTGAAGTTGTCTTAAACAACAGAAGAAAACATTAGCATGAAAAGATCCGGTCCTTCATATAACCAAATTAACCAAAAAAATCTCCGCTTCTTTGGCTCTCAGCTTATTATGTGCATTTAATTTGCATACATTTGCTGCATTGACTTCTCAAAAAGCAAGAACTGACCTTTCTAACTTGAATTTTGACTTTACCGCACTTTCAACAAAAAAAGCTAACAAAAATACTTAAACCACCGGGGGTTCTCCATTGCAACTTTTTTATGAAACTTAAAAATTAGAAAATGATAGCAACAATTATTTAAGATTTTCGAAACCGAAAGATATAAGGACAATCAAAATCACATCTGTGTTGTCAAAAACATTCCCTTAACCCATTTACAAGCTCTTAAAATTTTTTTTTGCACAATATATTTTTCAAAAACCTTTAAAAGTTAGCGAAAAGTGCTGGCCCTGTTGTTAAAGTTGTCTTAAACAACAGAAGAAAACATTAGCATGAAAAGATCCGGTCCTTCAAATAACCAAGATAACCAAAAAAATTCTCCGCTTCTTTGTCCCCCAGCTTATTATGTACATTTGCTGCATTGACTTCTCAAAAAGCAAGAACTGACCTTTCTAACTTGAATTTTGACTTTACCGCAGTTTCAACAAAATAAAAAGCTAACAAAAATACTAAAACCACTTGGGGTTCTCCATTGCAACTTTTTTATGAAACTTGAAAATTAGCAAACGATAGCAACAATTATTTAAACTTTTCGAAACTGAATGCTATAAGGACAATCAAAATCAAATCTGTGTTGTCAAAAACATTCCCTTAACCCCTTTTACAAGCTCTTAAAAAATTTTTTGCACAATAGATTTCTCAAAAACATTTAAAAAGTTAGCGAAAAGTGCTGACCCTGTTGTTAAAATTTTCCTAAACAACAGAAGAAAACCTTAGCATTAAAGGATCCGGTCCTTCAAATAACCAAGTTAACCAAAAAGAATTCTCCGCTTCTTTGTCCCCCAGCTTATTTTGTCCATTTACTTTGCATACAATTGCTGCATTGACTTCTCAAAAAGCAAGAACTGACCTTTCTAACTTGAATTTTGAATTTACCGCAGTTTCAACAAAATAAAAAGCTAACAAAAAATACTAAAACCACTTGGGGTTCTCCATTGCAACTTTTTTTTTATGAAACTTAAAAGTTAGCAAACGATAGCAACAATTATTTAATTTTTTCGAAACTGAATGCTATAAGGACAATCAAAATCAAATCTGTGTGGTCAAAAACATTCCCATTACCAATATACAAGCTCTTAAATTTTTTTTTGCACAATATATATTTCAAAAACCTTTAAAAAGTTAGCGAAAAGTGCTGACCCTGTTGTTAAAGTTGTCTTAAACATCAGAAGAAAACATTAGCATGAAAAGATCCGGTTCTTCAAATAACCAAGTTAACCAAAAAAAAAATTCTCCGCTTCTCTGTCCCCCAGCTTATTATGTACATTTGCTGCATTGACTTCTCAAAAAGCAATAACAGACCTTTCTAACTTCGATTTTGACATTACCGCAGTTTCAACAAAATAAAAAGCTAACAAAAATACTAAAACCACTTGGAGTTCTCCATTGCAACTAATTTATGAAACTTAAAAATTAGCAAACGATAGCAACAATTATTTAAAATTTTCGAAACTAAAAGCTATAAGTACAATCAAAATCAAATCTGTGTTGTCAAAAACATTCCCTTAACCCATTTACAAGCTCTTAAAAATTTTTTTGCACAATATATTTTTCAAAAATGTCTAAAAAGTTAGCGAAAAGTGCTGAACCTGTTGTTAAAGTTGTCTTAAACAACAGAAGAAAACATTAGCATGAAATGATCCGGTCCTTCAAATAACCAAGTTAACCAAAAAAATGACCGCTTTTTTGTCCCCCAGCTTATTTTGTACATTTGCTGCATTGACTTCTCAAAAAGCAAGAACTAACCTTTCTAACTTGAATTTTGACTTTACCGCAGTTTCAACAAAATAAAAAGCTAACAAAAATACTAAAACCACTTGGGGTTCTCCATTGCAACTTTTTTATGAAACTTGAAAATTAGCAAACGATAGCAACAATTATTTAAAATTTTCGAAACTGAATGCTATAAGGACAATCAAAATCCAATCTGTGTTGTCAAAAACATTCCCTTAACCCATTTACAAGCTCTTAAAAATTTTTTGCCCAATACGTTTTTCAAAAACCTTTAAAAGTTAGCGAAAAAAGCTGACCCTGTTGTTAAAGTTGTCTTAAACAACAGAAGAAAACATTAGCATGAAAAGATCCGGTCCTTCAAAAAACCAAGTTAACCAAAAAAAATTCTCCGCTTCTTGTCCCCCAGCTTATTATGTGCATTTAATTTGCATACATTTGCTGCATTGACTTCTCAAAAAGCAAGAACTGACCTTTCTAACTTGAATTTTGACTTTACCGCAGTTTCAACAAAAGAAAAAGCTAACAAAAATACTAAAACCACTAGGGTTCTCCATTGCAACTTTTTTTATGAAACCCAAAAATTAGCAAACGATAGCAACAATTATTTAAAATTTTCGAAACTGAATGCTATAAGGACAATCAAAATCAAATCTGTGTTGTCAAAAACATTCCCTTAACCCATTTACAAGCTCTTAAAATGTTTTTGCCCAATACGTTTTTCAAAAACCTTTAAAAGTTAGCTAAAAAAGCTGACCCTGGTGTTAAAGTTGTCTTAAACAACAGAAGAAAACATTAGCATGAAAAGATCCGGTCCTTCAAATAACCAAGATAACCCAAAACAATTCTCCGCTTCTTTGTCCCCCAGCTTATTATGTACATTTGCTGCATTGACTTCTCAAAAAGCAAGAACTGACCTTTCTAACTTGAATTTTGACTTTACTGCAGTTTCAACAAAATAAAAAGCTAACAAAAATACTAAAACCACTTGGGGTTCTCCATTGCAACTTTTTTATGAAACTTGAAAATTAGCAAACGATAGCAACAATTATCTAAAATTTTCGAAACTGAATGCTATAAGGACAATCAAAATCAAATCTGTGTTGTCAAAAACATTCCCTTAACCCCTTTTACAAGCTCTTAAAAAATTTTTTGCACAATAGATTTCTCAAAAACATTTAAAAAGTTAGCGAAAAGTGCTGACCCTGTTGTTAAAATTTTCCTAAACAACAGAAGAAAACCTTAGCATTAAAAGATCCGGTCCTTCAAATAACCAAGTTAACCAAAAAGAATTCTCCGCTTCTTTGTCCCCCAGCTTATTATGTACATTTACTTTGCATACAATTGCTGCATTGACTTCTCAAAAAGCAAGAACTGACCTTTCTAACTTGAATTTTGAATTTACCGCAGTTTCAACAAAATAAAAAGCTAACAAAAAATACTAAAACCACTTGGGGTTCTCCATTGCAACTTTTTTTTATGAAACTTAAAAATTAGCAAACGATAGCAACAATTATTTAATTTTTTCGAAACTGAATGCTATAAGGACAATCAAAATCAAATCTGTGTGGTCAAAAACATTCCCATTACCAATATACAAGCTCTTAAAATTTTTTTTTGCACAATATTTTTTTCAAAAACCTTTAAAAAGTTGGCGAAAAGTGCTGACCCTGTTGTTAAAGTTGTCTTAAACATCAGAAGAAAACATTAGCATGAAAAGATCCGGTTCTTCAAATAACCAAGTTAACCAAAAAAAATTCTCCGCTTCTTTGTCCCCCAGCTTATTATGTAAATTTGCTGCATTGACTTCTCAAAAAGCAATAACAGACCTTTCTAACTTCGATTTTGACATTACCGCAGTTTCAACAAAATAAAAAGCTAACAAAAATACTAAAACCACTTGGGGTTCTCCATTGCAACTTTTTTTTATGAAACTTAAAAATTAGCAAACGATAGCAACAATTATTTAATTTTTTCGAAACTGAATGCTATAAGGACAATCAAAATCAAATCTGTGTGGTCAAAAACATTCCCATTACCAATATACAAGCTCTTAAAATTATTTTTTTGCACAATATATTTTTCAAAAACCTTTAAAAAATTAGCGAAAAGTGCTGACCCTGTTGTTAAAGTTGTCTTAAACATCAGAAGAAAACATTAGCATGAAAAGATCCGGTTCTTCAAATAACCAAGTTAACCAAAAAAAATTCTCCGCTTCTTTGTCCCCCAGCTTATTATGTACATTTGCTGCATTGACTTCTCAAAAAGCAATAACAGACCTTTCTAACTTCGATTTTGACATTACCGCAGTTTCAACAAAATAAAAAGCTAACAAAAATACTAAAACCACCTGGGGTTCTCCATTGCAACTTTTTTTTATGAAACTTAAAAATTAGCAAACGATAGCAACAATTATTTAATTTTTTCGAAACTGAATGCTATAAGGACAATCAAAATCAAATCTGTGTGGTCAAAAACATTCCCATTACCAATATACAAGCTCTTAAAATTTTTTTTTGCACAATATATTTTTCAAAAACCTTTAAAAAGTTAGCGAAAAGTGCTGACCCTGTTGTTAAAGTTGTCTTAAACATCAGAAGAAAACATTAGCATGAAAAGATCTGGTTCTTCAAATAACCAAGTTAACCAAAAAAAATTCTCCGCTTCTTTGTCCCCCAGCTTATTATGTACATTTGCTGCATTGACTTCTCAAAAAGCAATAACAGACCTTTCTAACTTCGATTTTGACATTACCGCAGTTTCAACAAAATAAAAAGCTAACAAAAATACTAAAACCACTTGGGGTTCTCCATTGCAACTTTTTTTTATGAAACTTAAAAATTAGCAAACGATAGCAACAATTATTTAATTTTTTCGAAACTGAATGCTATAAGGACAATCAAAATCAAATCTGTGTGGTCAAAAACATTCCCATTACCAATATACAAGCTCTTAAAATTTTTTTTTGCACAATATATTTTTCAAAAACCTTTAAAAAGTTAGCGAAAAGTGCTGACCCTGTTGTTAAAGTTGTCTTAAACATCAGAAGAAAACATTAGCATGAAAAGATCCGGTTCTTCAAATAACCAAGTTAACCAAAAAAAATTCTCCGCTTCTTTGTCCCCCAGCTCCCAGCTTATTATGTACATTTGCTGCATTGACTTCTCAAAAAGCAATAACAGACCTTTCTAACTTCGATTTTGACATTACCGCAGTTTCAACAAAATAAAAAGCTAACAAAAATACTAAAACCACTTGGGGTTCTCCATTGCAACTTTTTTTTATGAAACTTAAAAATTAGCAAACGATAGCAACAATTATTTAATTTTTTCGAAACTGAATGCTATAAGGACAATCAAAATCAAATCTGTGTGGTCAAAAACATTCCCATTACCAATATACAAGCTCTTAAAATTTTTTTTTGCACAATATATTTTTCAAAAACCTTTAAAAAGTTAGCGAAAAGTGCTGACCCTGTTGTTAAAGTTGTCTTAAACGTCAGAAGAAAACATTAGCATGAAAAGATCCGGTTCTTCAAATAACCAAGTTAACCAAAAAAAATTCTCCACTTCTTTGTCCCCCAGCTTATTATGTACATTTGCTGCATTGACTTCTCAAAAAGCAATAACAGACCTTTCTAACTTCGATTTTGACATTACCGCAGTTTCAACAAAATAAAAAGCTAACAAAAATACTAAAACCACTTGGGGTTCTCCATTGCAACTTTTTTATGAAACTTGAAAATTAGCAAACGATAGCAACAATTATTTAAAATTTTCGAAACTGAATGCTATAAGGACAATCAAAATCCAATCTGTGTTGTCAAAAACATTCCCTTAACCCATTTACAAGCTCTTAAAAATTTTTTGCCCAAAACGTTTTTCAAAAACCTTTAAAAGTTATCGAAAAAAGCTGACCCTGTTGTTAAAGTTGTCTTAAACAACAGAAGAAAACATTAGCATGAAAGATCCGGTCCTTCAAAAAACCAAGTTAACCAAAAAAAATTCTCCGCTTCTTGTCCCCCAGCTTATTATGTGCATTAAATTTGCATACATTTGCTGCACTGACTTCTCAAAAAGCAAGAACTGACCTTTCTAACTTGAATTTTGACTTTACCGCAGTTTCAACAAAAGAAAAGGCTAACAAAAATACTAAAACCACTAGGGTTCTCCATTGCAACTTTTTTATGAAAACCAAAAATTAGCAAACGATAGCAACAATTATTTAAAATTTTCGAAACTGAATGCTATAAGGACAATCAAAATCAAATCTGTGTTGTCAAAAACATTCCCTTAACCCATTTACAAGCTCTTAAAATTTTTTTGCCCAATACGTTTTTCAAAAACCTTCAAAAGTTAGCTAAAAAAGCTGACCCTGTTGTTAAAGTTGTCTTAAACAACAGAAGAAAACATTAGCATGAAAAGATCCGATCCTTCAAATAACCAAGTTAACCAAAAAAATTCTCCGCTTCTTTGTCCCCCATATTATAATGTACATTTGCTGCATTGATTTCTCAAAATGCAAGAACTGACCTTTCTAACTTGAATTTTGACTTTACCGCAGTTTCAACAAAAGCAAAAGCTAACAAAAATACTAAAACCACTTGGGGTTCTCCATTGCAACTTTTTTATGAAACTTAAAAATTAGCAAACGATAGCAACAATTATTTAAAATTTTCGTAACTGAATGCTATAAGGACAATCAAAATCAAATTTGTGTTGTCAAAAACATTCCCTTAACCCATTTACAAGCTCTTAAAAATTTTTTTGCCAAAAATATTTTTCAAAACCTTTAAAAAATTAGCGAAAAAAGCTGACCCTGTTGTTAAAGTTGTCTTAAACAACAGAAGAAAACTTTAGCATGAAAAGATCCGGTCTTTCAAATAACCAAGTTAACCAAAAAAACATTCTCCGCTTCTATTTCCCCCCGCTTATTATGTGCATTTAATTTGCATACATTTGCTGCATTGACTTCTCAAAAAGCAAGAACTGACCTTTCTAACTTGAATTTTGACTTTACCGCAGTTTCAACAAATTAAAAAGGCTAACAAATATACTAAAACCAATTGGGGTTCTCCATTTCAACTTTTTTATGAAACCCAAAAATTAGCAAACGATAGCAACAATTATTGAAAATTTTCGAAACTGAATGCTATAAGGACAATCAAAATAAAATCTGTGTTGTCAAAAACATTCCCTTAACCCATTTACAAGCTCTTAAAATTTTTTTGCCCAATACGTTTTTCAAAAACCTTTAAAAGTTAGCGAAAAAAGCTGACCCTGTTGTTAAAGTTGTCTTAAACAACAGAAGAAAACATTAGCGTGAAAAGATCCGGTCCTTCAAATAACCAAGTTAACCAAAAACATTCTCCGCTTCTTTGTCCCCCAGCTTATAATGTACATTTGCTGCATTGATTTCTCAAAAAGCAAGAACTGACCTTTCTAACTTGAATTTTGACTTTACCGCAGTTTCAACAAAAGCAAAAGCTAACAAAAATACTAAAACCACTTGGGGTTCTCCATTGCAACTTTTTTATGAAACTTAAAAATCAGCAAACGATAGCAACAATTATTTAAAATTTTCGTAACTGAATGCTATAAGGACAATCAAAATCAAATTTGTGTTGTCAAAAACATTCCCTTAACCCATTTACAAGCTCTTAAAAATTTTTTTGCCAAAAATATTTTTCGAACCTTTAAAAAATTAGCGAAAAAAGCTGACCCTGTTGTTAAAGTTGTCTTAAACAACAGAAGAAAACTTTAGCATGAAAAGATCCGGTCTTTCAAATAACCAAGTTAACCAAAAAAATATTCTCCGCTTCTATGTCCCCCAGCTTATTATGTGCATTTAATTTGCATACATTTGCTGCATTGACTTCTCAAAAAGCAAGAACTGACCTTTCTAACTTGAATTTTGACTTTACCGCAGTTTCAACAAATGAAAAAGCTAACAAAAATACTAAAACCACTTGGGGTTCTCCATTTCAACTTTTTTATAAAACTTAAAAATTAGCAAACGATAGCAACAATTATTTAAAATTTTCGAAACTGAATGCTATAAGGACAATCAAAATCAAATTTGTGTTGTCAAAAACATTCCGTTAACCCATTTACAAGCTATTAAATATTTTTTTGCCAAAAATATTTTTCAAAACCTTTAAAAAGTTAGCGAAAAAAGTTGACCCTGTGGTTAAAGTTGTCTTAAACAACAGAAGAAAACATTAGCATGAAAAGATCCGGTCTTTCAAATAACCAAGTTAACCAAAAAAACATTCTCCGCTTCTATGTCCCCCAGCTTACTATGTGCATTTAATTTGCATACATTTGCTGCATTGACTTCTCAAAAAGCAAGAACTGCCTTTTTAACTTGAATTTTGACTTTACCGCAGTTTCAACAAAAGAAAAAGCTAATAAAAAAACTAAAACCACTTGGCGTTCTCCATTGCAACTTTTTTATGAAACTTAAAAATTTGCAATAGATAGCAACAATTACTTAAAATTTTCGAAACTGAATGCTATAAGGACAATCAAAATCAAACTTGTGTGGTCAAAAACATTCCCTTAACCCATTTACAAGCTCTTAAAAAATTTTTTGCCCAAAATATTTTTCAAAAACCTTTAAAAAGTTAGCGAAAAATGCTGACCCTGTTGTTAAAGTTGTCTTCAACAACAGAAGAAAACATTAGCATGAAAAGATCCGGTCTTTCAAATAACCAAGTTAATCAAAAAAACATTCTCCGCTTCTATGTCTCCCAGCTTATTATGTGCATTTAATTTGCATACATTTGCTGCATTGACTTCTCAAAAAGCAAGAACTGACCTTTCTAGCTTGAATTTTGACTTTACCGCAGTTTCAACAAATGAAAAAGCTAACAAAAATACTAAAACCACTTGGGGTTCTCCATTTCAACTTTTTTATGAAACCCAATTAGCAAACGATAGCAACAATTATTAAAAATTTTCGAAACTGAATGCTATAAGGACAATCAAAATCAAATCTGTGTAGTCAAAAACATTCCGTTATCCCATTTACAAGCTATTAAAAATTGTTTTGACAAAAATATTTTTCAAAACCTTTAAAAAGTTAGCGAAAAATGCTGACCCTGTTGTTAAAGTTGTCTTAAACAACAGAAGAAAACATTAGCATGAAAAGATCCGGTCCTTCAAATAACCAAGTTAACCAAAAAAAAAATTCTCCGCTTCTTTGTCCCCCAGCTTATTATGTACATTTAAGTTGCATAAATTTGCTGCATTGACTTATCAAAAAGCAAGAACTGACCTTTCTAACTTGAATTTTGACGCTACCGCAGTTTCAACAAAAGAAAAAACTATCAAAAAAACTAAAACCACTTGGGGTTCTCCATTGCAACTCAATGCCCGCCCGGATTTAGCTGTTTCTCTTGTTCCGAAAGCTGAAATTGATGGAAAATTTTGTGAAAAAATCTTACAAAAAAGACAGGGCACCAAAACAATCTAAACAGGGCACTAAAACAATCTCGATTATAAAAAAATCTTTATACCGTAGCAAGAGTATTTCAAGAGACGTGACAATTTTAACGGAACTGCCTGGAGTTTTCTTCATCAGTGAGGTGAAATCAATTCTCAGCTCGAGCAAAGATTGTTGATTTTTTCCTAAAAACAAGGTTTAATTACAATTGTTCGCTCCTAAATTTCCAGCTAACAGAACCAAAAGATCTGTTTTGTTTGGTCTTCACTTTTTTAAAAATACAGTTAATCCGAGACACTTTTTCCTTTGCAGACCCTGTAGTTCTTCGGAAAGTCAATTCCGTCTAATGCTCATTTTTCAAATGAAAGTTCTTGTTTTTGAGCGTGCAAATTCGTATGTAAAATTTATCATTCCAATAGGGCCAAGACAGAACAATGGGCTGTTTACAAGCAGTTAAGATGCAGTTTCTCATTTTCCACAAATAGTTTGTTTGTTCCAAATTAACAAACTGAACAATAGAGAGAGCACAATACTTTTGCTCCACTTGTGGATCTAGCAATGTTTGTCGTAACCAGCTTTTAACTATTTTCTTATAATCACAGTAATGAAAGAAATCGGGGAAAACTAAGATCTTTCTGTCTATCTCTTTGTAGAATTTTCGTTAGTGTTAATGCCTTGAAACTGAATGATAACTAATACGCGTTCTTCAAGTTTAAATGCGGTTTTCGAAAGATAATTTGACTCTGGTAAAAGTGCTGCTTTTTCCATGAAAGTACATAAAAATTCAGTTATCACCTCTTTTTTCTGTTTTAAAAATAAACTAAACAACTTTGGGTTAGTGGAAAAGCCTCGCTCTTTTTCTCAATGCATATGCAATTGTACAAAGAGACACCAGTTAAAATTTGAAGTCAATCGGATGTAGGATTTTCATGGCTTGAGGGGGGGGGGGTGGGTTTGGTGAAATAAGACCCGTTGATCTGCCCAAATTTTCCCTAATAAATTTGACCTGACTTACGAAATTTGAATAAAAGAACACAACAACTAATTGAATTATTTATTCAGATTTGTTCCCCATGGGTCCCGTACTCACTAATTAATTTTGAATCTTTTACTTTAAATCAATTTTAAGCAGGAATCTTGGTTCATTAAAGCCCGAAAACAGTCGAAATACAAAAACAAATGTTTTTTTTATGAAACTTAAAAATTAGCAAACGATAGCAACAATTATTAAAAATTTTCGAAACTGAATGCTATAAGGACAATCAAAATCAAATCTGTGTTGTCAAAAACATTCCCTTAACCCATTTACAAGCTCTTAAAATTTTTTTGCCCAATACGTTTTTCAAAAACCTTTAAAAGTTAGCGAAAAAAGCTGACCCTGTTGTTAAAGTTGTCTTAAACAACAGAAGAAAACATTAGCGTGAAAAGATCCGGTCCTTCAAATAACCAAGTTAACCAAAAACATTCTCCGCTGCTTTGTCCCCCAGCTTATAATGTACATTTGCTGCATTGATTTCTCAAAAAGCAAGAACTGACCTTTCTAACTTGAATTTTGACTTTACCGCAGTTTCAACAAAAGCAAAAGCTAACAAAAATACTAAAACCACTTGGGGTTCTCCATTGCAACTTTTTTATGAAACTTAAAAATTAGCAAACGATAGCAACAATTATTTAAAATTTTCGTAACTGAATGCTATAAGGACAATCAAAATCAAATTTGTGTTGTCAAAAACATTCCCTTAACCCATTTACAAGCTCTTAAAAATTTTTTTGCCAAAAATATTTTTCGAACCTTTAAAAAATTAGCGAAAAAAGCTGACCCTGTTGTTAAAGTTGTCTTAAACAACAGAAGAAAACTTTAGCATGAAAAGATCCGGTCTTTCAAATAACCAAGTTAACCAAAAAAACATTCTCCGCTTCTATGTCCCCCAGCTTATTATGTGCATTTAATTTGCATACATTTGCTGCATTGACTTCTCAAAAAGCAAGAACTGACCTTTCTAACTTGAATTTTGACTTTACCGCAGTTTCAACAAATGAAAAAGCCAACAAAAATACTAAAACCACTTGGGGTTCTCCATTTCAACTTTTTTATAAAACTTAAAAATTAGCAAACGATAGCAACAATTATTTAAAATTTTCGAAACTGAATGCTATAAGGACAATCAAAATCAAATTTGTGTTGTCAAAAACATTCCGTTAACCCATTTACAAGCTATTAAATATTTTTTTGCCAAAAATATTTTTCAAAACCTTTAAAAAGTTAGCGAAAAAAGTTGACCCTGTGGTTAAAGTTGTCTTAAACAACAGAAGAAAACATTAGCATGAAAAGATCCGGTCTTTCAAATAACCAAGTTAACCAAAAAAACATTCTCCGCTTCTATGTCCCCCAGCTTATTATGTGCATTTAATTTGCATACATTTGCTGCATTGACTTCTCAAAAAGCAAGAACTGCCTTTTTAACTTGAATTTTGACTTTACCGCAGTTTCAACAAAAGAAAAAGCTAATAAAAAAACTAAAACCACTTGGCGTTCTCCATTGCAACTTTTTTATGAAACTTAAAAATTTGCAATAGATAGCAACAATTACTTAAAATTTTCGAAACTGAATGCTATAAGGACAATCAAAATCAAACTTGTGTTGTCAAAAACATTCCCTTAACCCATTTACAAGCTCTTAAAAAATTTTTTGCCCAAAATATTTTTCAAAAACCTTTAAAAAGTTAGCGAAAAATGCTGACCCTGTTGTTAAAGTTGTCTTCAACAACAGAAGAAAACATTAGCATGAAAAGATCCGGTCTTTCAAATAACCAAGTTAATCAAAAAAACATTCTCCGCTTCTATGTCCCCCAGCTTATTATGTGCATTTAATTTGCATACATTTGCTGCATTGACTTCTCAAAAAGCAAGAACTGACCTTTCTAACTTGAATTTTGACTTTACCGCAGTTTCAACAAATGAAAAAGCTAACAAAAATACTAAAACCACTTGGGGTTCTCCATTTCAACTTTTTTATGAAACCCAACTAGCAAACGATAGCAACAATTATTAAAAATTTTCGAAACTGAATGCTATAAGGACAATCAAAATCAAATCTGTGTAGTCAAAAACATTCCGTTATCCCATTTACAAGCTATTAAAAATTGTTTTGACAAAAATATTTTTCAAAACCTTTAAAAAGTTAGCGAAAAATGCTGACCCTGTTGTTAAAGTTGTCTTAAACAACAGAAGAAAACATTAGCATGAAAAGATCCGGTCCTTCAAATAACCAAGTTAACCAAAAAAAAATTCTCCGCTTCTTTGTCCCCCAGCTTATTATGTACATTTAAGTTGCATAAATTTGCTGCATTGACTTCTCAAAAAGCAAGAACTGACCTTTCTAACTTGAATTTTGACGCTACCGCAGTTTCAACAAAAGAAAAAACTATCAAAAAAACTAAAACCACTTGGGGTTCTCCATTGCAACTCAATGCCCGCCCGGATTTAGCTGTTTCTCTTGTTCCGAAAGCTGAAATTGATGGAAAATTTTGTGAAAATATCTTACAAAAAAGACAGGGCACCAAAACAATCTAAACAGGGCACTAAAACAATCTCGATTATAAAAAAATCTTTATACCGTAGCAAGAGTATTTCAAGAGACGTGACAATTTTAACGGAACTGCCTGGAGTTTTCTTCATCAGTGAGGTGAAATCAATTCTCAGCTCGAGCAAAGATTGTTGATTTTTTCCTAAAAACAAGGTTTAATTACAATTGTTCGCTCCTAAATTTCCAGCTAACAGAACCAAAAGATCTGTTTTGTTTGGTCTTCACTTTTTTAAAAATACAGTTAATCCGAGACACTTTTTCCTTTGCAGACCCTGTAGTTCTTCGGAAAGTCAATTCCGTCTAATGCTCATTTTTCAAATGAAAGTTCTTGTTTTTGAGCGTGCAAATTCGTATGTAAAATTTATCATTCCAATAGGGCCAAGACAGAACAATGGGCTGTTTACAAGCAGTTAAGATGCAGTTTCTCATTTTCCACAAATAGTTTGTTTGTTCCAAATTAACAAACTGAACAATAGAGAGAGCACAATACTTTTGCTCCCCTTGTGGATCTAGCAATGTTTGTCGTAACCAGCTTTTAACTATTTTCTTATAATCACAGTAATGAAAGAAATCGGGGAAAACTAAAATCTTTCTGTCTATCTCTTTGTAGAATTTTCGTTAGTGTTAATGCCTTGAAACTGAATGATAACTAATACGCGTTCTTCAAGTTTAAATGCGGTTTTCGAAAGATAATTTGACTCTGGTAAAAGTGCTGCTTTTTCCATGAAAGTACATAAAAATTCAGTTATCACCTCTTTTTTCTGTTTTAAAAATAAACTAAACAACTTTGGGTTAGTGGAAAAGCCTCGCTCTTTTTCTCAATGCATATGCAATTGTACAAAGAGACACCAGTTAAAATTTGAAGTCAATCGGATGTAGGATTTTCATGGCTTGAGGGGGGGGGTGGGTTTGGTGAAATAAGACCCGTTGATCTGCCCAAATTTTCCCTAATAAATTTGACCTGACTTACGAAATTTGAATAAAAGAACACAACAACTAATTGAATTATTTATTCAGATTTGTTCCCCATGGGTCCCGTACTCACTAATTAATTTTGAATCTTTTACTTTAAATCAATTTTAAGCAGGAATCTTGGTTCATTAAAGCCCGAAAACAGTCGAAATACAAAAACAAATGTTTTTTTTATGAAACTTAAAAATTAGCAAACGATAGCAACAATTATTTAAAATTTTCGAAACTGAATGCTATAAGGACAATAAAAATCAAATTTGTGTTGTCAAAAACATTCCGTTAACCATTTACAAGCTCTTAAAAATTGTTTTGCCAAAAATATTTTTCAAAACCTTTAAAAAGTTAGCGAAAAAAGCTGACCCTATTGTTAAAGTTGTCTTAAACAACAGAAGAAAACATTAGCATGAAAAGATCCGGTCCTTCAAATAACCAAGTTAACCAAAAAAAATTCTCCGCTTCTTTGTCCCCCAGCTTATTATGTGCATTTAATTTGCATACATTTGCTGCATTGACTTCTCAAAAAGCAAGAACTGACCTTTCTAACTTGAATTTTGACGCTACCGCAGTTTCAACAAAAGAAAAAACTATCAAAAAAACTAAAACCACTTAGGGTTCTCCATTGCAACTCAATGCCCGCCCGGATTTAGCTCTTTTTCTTGTTCCGAAAGCTCAAATTGATGAAAAATTTTGTGAAAATATCTTACAAAAAAGACAGGGCACCAAAACAATCTAAACAGGGCACTAAAACAATCTCGATTATAAAAAAATCTTTATACCGTAGCAAGAGTATTTCAAGAGCCGTGACAATTTTAACGAAACTGCCTGGAGTTTTCTTCTTCAGTGAGGTGCAGTCAATTCTCAGCTCGAGCAAAGTTTGTTGATTTTTTCCTAAAAACAAGGTTTAATTACAATTGTTCGCTCCTAAATTTCCAGCTAACAGAACCAAAAGATCTGTTTTGTTTGGTCTTCATTTTCTTAAAAATACAGTTAATCCGAGACACTTTTTCCTTTGCAGACCCTGTAGTTCTTCGGAAAGTCAATTCCGTCTAATGCTCATTTTTCAAATGAAAGTTCTTGTTTTTGAGCGTGCAAGTTCGTATGTAAAATTTATCATTCCAATAGGGCCAAGACAGAACAATGGGCTGTTTACAAGCAGTTAAGATGCAGTTTCTCATTTTCCACAAATAGTTTGTTTGTTCCAAATTAACAAACTGAACAACAGTGAGAGCACAATACTTTTGCTCCCCTTGTGGATCTAGCAATGTTTGTCGTAACCAGCTTTTAACTATTTTCTTATAATCACAGTAATGAAAAAAATCGGGGAAAACTAAGATCTTTCTGTCTATCTCTTTGTAGTATTTTCGTTAGTGTTAATACCTTGAAACTGAATGATAACTAATACGCGTTCTTCAAGTTTAAATGCGGTTTTTGGAAGATAATTTGACTCTGGTAAAAGTTCTGCTTTTTCCATGAAAGTACATAAAAATTCAGTTATCACCTATTTTTTTGTTTTAAAAGTAAACTAAACAGCTTTGGGTTAGTGGAAAAGCCTCGCTCTTTTTCTCAATGCATATGCAATTGTACAAAGAGACACCAGTTAAAATTTGAAGTCAATCGGATGTAGGATTTTCAGGGATTGAGGGGGGGGGGGGTTGGGTTTGGTGAAATAAGACCCGTTGATCTGCCCAAATTTTTCCCTAATAAATTTGACCTGACTTACGAAATTTGAATAAAAGAACACAACAACTAATTGAATTATTTATTCAGATTTGTTCCACATGGGTCCCCTACTCACTAATTTATTTTGAAGACATCCCTCCACTGCTTGTTTCTTATGATTGCCTGATGACATTTCATCTAGAACTACTACTATATAAACAAACAAACAAAAGTTCGATTCAGTTTGCTTTTTTAATTTCAACTCATCGTTGATTTCTTTTCAATCACCCTTTTGTTCTGCTCGATTTTGCTATTGAACCAAGCCCGTTTAGTTGTTGTGCATATAAGCTAAACACTTTACGTCATAAAAGTATTAGTTCTTAATCATTTAAAGTCTTTGAAACGACCATTTGCTCAAAAAAACAAGTAATTTTTATCATACAGTACGCTTTAATTTTCGCACAATAAAGTTAGTGACAAATTCGCGTTTCTTTGCTATCTATTCCCCATGCTGTGGGCAAATATTAGGGGCAAACAAACATTCTTCTTTGTGGAAAAATGCTGAAAAATTGACCAACAAAGCCTTCAAAGCACACTTCTTGTTTTTCCTTCTTTCATACAGTAGGTTTTTCATGTTATCATTCACATTATATCCTTCCTGAAAAAACTAAACGGCCAACCCAAACTTGTAGCTGCTTAGAGAATTCACTCTCACTTTTATGGTTACAAAATGGCTTTTAGTGGTACAATTTTTTGGTATTTGGGTGGAATTCATCAATAAATAACATTGCTTTCCCATGCTCTTCCATGGCTTTTCTCGGCTGAGATTATGCTTGGTTCCTTTCATCTAAGAACCTCTAAATTTCATTCTGATTGTTTCTTATAAGTTGATCACTTTGCGAAGCTAGCCTCTCCTTTGTTTACTTAACAAATAAAGACAAAATTCACTCCAACTTACATCTCTCAAGTTCGTTCCTTTTGTCCACATACTCAGAATGCACACGATTAGCTCCAAAACTCTGCAAACTAAATAACCAACCAATACGGAAGCTTCAAGGTCATGCAATTTCGACGATTTGAAGTAGAAATTTCAGTGAACTTGCATCTTTCCTTTCAAAGAGCTTTTTTCAGGAACTTAGTGAACCTACGTTAGTCTGAACTATTGAAAAAGAGCTCCATGTAAATGAAGGTTAGATAATTCCCAGAGCACCGTTTAGTGATTAAACAACTACCAGAAGTATAAGCAGGATCATTTATCTTAAATCACTCATTCAACCAATTGTTTTAGTTTAAAATAAAACTGCTGAGAAGAACTCACAATGAAAACAATCCTATCCCAACAACCCTAACCCTGTCAAATCTCAACCTAATTCCGAACATTGCAATCAAACTGGTCATTTTTTGTCCAATAGGTTGTGCCAGTTATAGCATCTGCATTTCAGTATTAAGAGTAAATTTATTGATTCAATTATGAGCTTCTGATTTAATGTTTGGCATAATTACTTGCAATCTTGAGATCTGCAGGCTCGTCAGATTACACTTACTATCTGTCACCAAAGACAGTTCAACTTTATCAACTTTGTCAATTTTTCTTTCTTCCTCCAAAGCTTGAAGGGATGTGCGCCTCCAGTCTCGTTCTTCGACATTTTTTTTCTGCTTGGGCCACACCACCCTGGGCGACGGACACTCCCAATTCAAATTGTTCCACTTCTCTTTCCGACTCGCACTTTTTTCAAAAGGAAGAGTATGCTCAACTCAGGATACACCATTTCCAGACGTCCCTGATCGTCACTCGCCGTAAACAAGTTTGGAGAAGAACTACACGACACCTCCTCCTTTTTTGTACTATCTCTTCTCGGCCGTGTAAGCTCATCGACAACTGATTTCGATTAGTACTTTTGCTTTCTTTACTTCAAAATCCGAGGACTACTCCCGTTCGTTTTTGTGGTCTTAATGAGAACTCTCGAAGTGTACTGCCCCTATATTCTCTCCAAAATTAAATGCACCAGCGTTTTCTCCATCATTCGGCAATTTCAGCTCCAGATTATGTGTATTTGAAGATGAAAACGATTTATCGTCACTGAACCCTACCCTCTGGATGTTCAACACTTCACAATCGGATTCACTAGTTGAACTTTTTGGCGAAAGACTTCTTCTGCAGTAGAAACATTGCTTTGCCCCAACATCAGTGAGTGCTCAATGGCTCTTTGTTCAAATTGTTTGCTCTGAAGAGTTCCATCATTGGCAGCATAGGAGAAACTCACTTCGAAATTTTCCTCATCCGAGTGGAGAATTACTGTGGCTCCGAGTTTAACGAACTGTTTTTCTTGCGATCTGGCTCTTCCAACTTCATCTTATCTAAGTCAAAAACCACATCACGTGAGCCAACACCACTTCCATTGTGGCCATCAACAAAAACTTTGGACATTACAAATTCTTCAGCAGTTGAGTGGTCAAAAATATCAATAACTGATACATCGTCCCTCCAAAATAATTGTCTCCGCTGCTCAAATTCACTGAAAGTTTTTCTTCCTGCAAGCCTTTCAGGCTCTTCTTGAATATCCTCAGCGTGTTCTTCCGACTGATCTTTCGATAGGGTCGCCAGCTTTGAGCACTCGTCGTCAATCTCTCAGAACTCTAATCACAGTCGTTTCGTCTATAAATTTTGCTGACAAACTCCCTTTTCAGCAGGAGAGCCCACCCTGGAACGCCACTCTAGATTTTCGTATTTTTGTCGAGAAAAGAACTCTAGCTGCGGATTGACTAGCGGGGAAAGATTTGTCTGTTAGTTCCTTTTGTTGTTGGGAGTGAAACCAGAAAAATTTTTGCTCTCTCGGCTGCTTGAAGACATCAATCTGGATAATTGAAATAATAATCAAACTATTAAATGCCAACAACAAGTAACGGTATAGCCAGAAACAGATAATTGAGTAAATTCAAAAGTCAAAAGGAATTTTTCTATGAAAACTAATTAATGGTCAACGCTAAATCAAACCAATTGAATCACTCCCTGTGCAAATATCAACAAATCCGTCATTTTACTTCCGAATCCAAATAACTAATATAAGTGTTGCCTCCTGGTAGCTATGTTGCTGGCCAGAAACTTATAATCTTCTAACCAACAATTTTGAATAACTTTGCAGTTTCACTCACTGCAACTTCGAAACTATGTTTTTTTTCGCAAAGAAATCACTAAACAAATACAATTTTCTCACTCTGAGAACCGACTGCTCCACTTGAGCTCTCTCTCTCTCATTTGTGCTGGACAAACTGCTGTTCTTTAGCCTGGAAAGTATCTATTTCTCAGCGTTGTTCTTGCGCCTAATGGCAACAAGAAAAACCTTATCAACCTTATCAGTTTTTATCGGTAAAAGGTAACGTATCGTTCATTTTCGAACTTTTGACCTAACGTATAAGAACAATGATGGGCGTTGAATGTCAGTCACGCGCTGTAGTATATCTTAGGTAAATTTTATAAAAAATTACCGGAATTTCGTGGACATCATGATTTGCTAAGTTCAGTATCCAACAAAAGTTATGTTTCATGTTCAACCGCTCAAATACAAGTGATTGAATTCTTCTGTTTTTATCTTTTCCCTGTTAGTGGTAATTATCTGAGTTAGCCTCTGAATATTTCTCCCCATGTGCATATAGCGTTGTTTGTTGTATACAGCTTTCAACTATTTTTTAACTTATAATCACATTGCAGAAAAAATCAGGGAAAACTATGATCCTTCTGTCCATTTCTTTGTAGAATACTCGTTAGCGTTAATGCCTTGAAATTGAATGATAACTAATATGCGTTCTTCAAGTTTAAATGCGGTTTTTGGAAGATAATTTGACTCTGGTAAAAGTGCTGCTTCTTCCATGAAAGTACATTAAAAATTCAGTCATCGCCTCTTTTTTTAAAGCAAGTAAAAAGTTTTGGTTTAGCGAACAAGGCTGACTCTTTTTCTCAATGCAAATGCAACTGTCCAAAGAGATACCAGTTAAAATTTAAGGTCAATCCGACCTGAGGAATGGTGGTTTTCAGGACCTGAGGGGGTTGGTGAAATTATGGACGCTTGATTTTCTAGCAATTGTGTTTCTCTCTAAGAGAGTTTTCTTCAATCAGCCCTTTGTATCCGTTCGGTTGCTTCAATTGAGTCTGCGTACAAGTTCTAACAAGCAATTTTTCTTTTCCCTATACCTCAATTATCAAACTTATATCATAACTCATTATTTTTACTAAAAATACATGTTTAATACTTTTTGAACTTCGAATTCTTTAATAGCTGTTTTTAGGACAATACTGAGACCGTGCACTGTAAAATTACCAAAACTGTTTAACCGTTACTGTTTCCTAGCTTATGTTTTAATAAGACCCGTTGATCTACCCAGGTTCTCCCTCAAAAATTCGACATGACTAACAAAATTTGAATAAAAGAACACAACAATTATTTGAATTATTTACTCAGATTAATTACCCATGAGTCCCATAATCACTGATTCATTTTTAAAATATCACTCAATTGGATGTTCTTTGTGATTGCCCAACGAAAATTTCGATTCAGTTTTCTTTTTCAATTTCAACTCTTCGTTCATTTCTTTTCAATCACCCTTTTGTTCTGCTTAATTTTGCTATGGAACCACGCCCGTATACTTTTTGTGCATATAAGCTGAACTATTGTCAGTTTATACAATAGAAGTATTAGTTCTTCATAAATCTTTCCTCCGACCATTTGCAATCAGTAGAGGCAAAGAAACATCCTTCTGCGTGGAAAAATGCAGAAAAAATGACCAACAAATTCTTCAAAGCACACTTTGTTTTTTGCCTTCTTTTATACAGTCATTTTTTCTTGTTATCATACACATTAAATCCTTTCCTGAAAACACTAAAAAATAACCCCAAACTTGTAGCTGGTAAGGGAATACACGCTCAGTTTTATCGTACCAAAATGGTTTGTAGGGGTCCATTTTTTGTGTTTGGGGGAATCCATAAACAACTATCATTGCCTTTCCCAAGCACTCCCTTTCCTTTTTTCTGCTGTAAGCATACTTGGTTCCTTTCGTTTAATGACCTCTGAATTTCATTCTGACTGTTTCTGACAAGTTGATCGCTTTGCGATGATAGCCTCTTCTTTGTTTACTTAACAAATAAAGACAAATTCCCCTCCAACTTACATCGCTCAATTTCGTTCCTTTTGTTTCCATGGTCATTATGCTCGAGAACAGCCCCTAAACTCTGCAAACTAATTATCCATCCAATATCAAAGCTTCAATGTCATGTAAGTTCAACGATTTGAGGTAGAAATTCCACATATGGTGATACTGGAAGGGGAAGAATTTCATAGAAATTTTGTCTCCTCCAAGGATTGGCATCAAAAGAATGTAAAAATGGTGAGTAAAATATGGGTTAGGGGGTTAATGAGGTCTCGTTTGCTGAACCTATCCAAATACCGCCCCCCAAAAGCTATGACGATTCAGATAAGTGCTGGGGTTAATTGGTTAAATGTGGTAATGCGGGATGCCTGCGAGTCGAGTCTAAGAATTCCGGCGAAGACAATAATTGCTCGTACTAATTGCGCTTTTTGGCTCTGAATGCACTGAGAACGATTAAAAAAGCATTTGCAGCCAAATACCGCAAATGTCCGTCAACTCACTGGTTACAAAAGCACTGTGAAAGTTTTTGAGGTGAATTTTAATAGGATTTACTGTATTTAGCGTACAGATTTTTTCAACCGCTCTCTGTTGGTAGCGTTGAAACTTTTGTCTCATTGCATATGAAGAGAATAAAAATTGAATAAAAAGTTGCTAATCATCCAAAATTTCAGCGGATAAGTTTTACAGTAAACTTCACAGTCATGTCTCTAAGGGTTGCCTCGTGTTATCAGATTTATCAACAAACTTCACACAAATGTAATTCTTTTACAGACTATTTTGCCAATTTCAGATAAAAGATTGTCTCATTTCATTTACTCTGTGATTGAACGGATCATTTTTCTTTCATTATTAGAGTAGGAAAAAATCTATGTTTCAATACAGTCAAGTATAGGAGGCGAGGCTACTAAAATAAATAGTTTATACAAATACATATATATATATATATATATATATATATATATATATATATATATATATATATCAACAACCGTTCAATCCAAAAGCGCATACAGTGACTACATCAGTTGTCACTTGAACTTCTTTCTTTTTGTCTGATTTTGGAGTCCACTCTCGGCGCAGTAACTCCTCTCTGTCAACGACGTCACTTTGAAACACTGCTTTGTCAATATCACACTGTAAATTAGTTTTCTGGTATTCCTCATTATCTATCAAGTATCTCTCAAACGCATCTTCCAGAGATTGTGATTTATTGGACAACCCCTGATCAAAGAAGTAACAAATTTCTTAAAGCGTCCAAACACGATTCCTTTGATCGGATTTCCAAACTCCGCGTGGTAAGTAATTAAAAGCATCAGGAGCCCAACCAATCAATTTGTCTGGTAGAAACCTCTTTACCTCTTCTTCTGTCCACATAAAGACTTCACAAAGAATCCAAAAAATACTTGCACCAAACCTCCTAATCTTTATATCCAGGAGAGGGTAAACATTCTATAAACCCGAATACTGCTATTGATCTCCAAAAAGCTGCAATCTACTCTGAATGCTCCTCTGAGACTTCAACTTCTGCTGCAAATCTTGACAACTCATGCTCTCCTCTCTGTCTGAGTAATCTTCTCAACCGACCTCTTCGGTTAATTCCACCATTACGCTCAGTTAGATTCCTGTTCCCGAGAAAAATCACTGAGTGTCTTCCAAAATAACCCTCCCTTAAAAATAATTGTCTCCGTTGCTCAAATTCACGGAAAGTTTGTCTTCCTGCAAGCCTTTCAAGTTCTTCTTGAATATCTTCAGCGTGTTCTTTCAACTGATCTTTCGATAGGGTAGCCAGCTTTGTGCACTCGTCGTCAATCTCTCAGAACAATAACCACAGTCGTGTCGTCTACAAATTTTGCTGACAAACTCCCTTTTCAACAGGAGAGCCCACCCAGGAGCGCACTCTAGATTTTCCTAATTTTGTCGAGAAAAGAACTCTAGCTGTGGACTGACTAGCTGGGGAAAGATTTATCAGATAGTTCCTTTTGTTGTTTGGAGTGAAACCAGAAAATTTTTGCTCTCTCGGCTGCTTGAAGACATCAATCTGGATAATTGAATTAATAATCAAAATATTAAATGCCAGCAACAAGTAACGGTATAGCCAGAAACAGATAATTGAGTAAATTCAAAAATCAAAAGGAATTTTTCTAAGAAAACTAATTAATGGTCCACGCTAAATCAAACCAATTCAATCACTCCCTGTGCAAATATCCACAAATCCGTCATTTTACTTCAGAACCCAAATAACTAAAATAATTTTTGCCTCCCAGTAGCTATGTTACTGGCCAGAAACTTTATATTCTTCTAATCTACAATTTTGAATAACTTTTCAGTTTCGCTCACTGCAACTACGAAACCATGTTCTATCGCAAAGAACTCACTAAACAACTACAATTGTCTCACTATGAGAACCGACTGCTCCACTTGACCTCTCTCTCTCATTTGTGCTGGACGAAATGCTGTTCTTTAGCCTGGTAAGTATCTATTTCTCAGCGTTGTTCTTGTGCCTAATGGCAACAAGAAAAACCTTATCAACCTTATCAGTTTTTATCGGTAAAAGGTAACGTATCGTTCGTTTTCAAACATTTTGACCTAACGTATAAGTGCAATGATGGGCGTTGAAAGTCAGTAGTATATCTTAAGTAAAGGTTATAAAAAATTTCCGGAATTTCTTCGACATCATGCTTTGCTAAGTTCAGTATCCAACAAAAGTTATGTTTCATATTCAACACGAGATTATATAAGTACAAGTGATTGAAATCTTCTGTTTTTCTCTATTCCCTGTTAGTGGTAATTCTCTGGTTTAGTCTCTGAATAGTTTTGCCCCATGTGGATATAACAATGTTTGTTGTATACAGCTTTTAACTATTTTTTAACTTATAATCACAGTGCTGAAACAATCAGGGAAAACCAAGATCCCTTCTGTCCATTTCTTTGTAGAATACTCGTTAGCGTTAATACCTTGAAACTGAAAGATAACTAGTTCGCGTTCTCCACGTTTGATGTGGCTTTGGGTAAATATTTTGACTCTGGTAAAAGTGCTGCTTCTTCCATGAAAGTTCAATAAAAAATCAGTCATCGCCTCTTTTTAGTTTTTTTAAAGCGAAGTAAACAGTTTTAGTTTTGCGGAAAAGGCTTGCTCTTTTTCTCAATGCATATTCAATTGTCCAAAGAGACATCATTTAAAATTTGAGGTCAATCGGACTTGAGGAAAGGGGGTTTTCAGGACTTGAGGGGGGTGGTGAAATTTTGGACGCTTGATTTTCTAGCAATTGATTTTCTCTCTAAGAGAGTTCACTTCAATCAGCCCTTGTATTCTTTCGTTTGCTTCAATTGAGTCGGAGCACAAGTTCTAACAAGCAATTTGTCCATTCCTTATACCTCAATTATCAAACTTATCTTATAACTCATTTTTTCTACTAAAAACAACGGATTATTACTTTTTGAACTTCGAATACTTTAATAGCTGTTTTTAGGACAATACTGAGTCGGTGCACTGTAAAATTACCAAAACTGTTTCACAGTTACTCTTTCCTAGCTTATGTTTTAATAAGACCCGTTGATCTACCCAGATTCTCCCTCAAAAATTCGACATGACTAACAAAATTTGAATAAAAGAACACAACAATTATTTGAATTATTTACTCAGATTAATTACCCATGAGTCCCATAATCACTAATTCATTTCTAAAATATCACTCCATTGGATGTTCTTTGTGATTGCCCAACGAAAATTTCGATTCAGTTTTCTTTTTCAATTTCAACTCTTCGTTCATTTCTTTTCAATCACCCTTTTGTTCTGCTTAATTTTGCTATGGAACCACGCCCGTATACTTTTTGTGCATATAAGCTGAACTATTGTCAATTTATACCATAGAAGTATTAGTTCTTCATCATTTAAAATTTTTCCTCCGACCATTTGCAATCATTAGGGGCAAAGAAACATCCTTCTGCGTGGAAAAATGCTGAAAAATTGACCAACAAATTCTTCAAAGCACACTTGTTGTTTTTTTTGCCTTCTTTTATACAGTCATTTTTTCTTGTTATCATACACATTAAATCCTTTCCTGAAAACACTAAAAAATAACCCCAAACTTGTAGCTGGTAAGGGAATACACGCTCAGTTTTATCGTACCAAAATGGCTTGTAGGGGTCCATTTTTTTGTGTTTGGGGGAATCCATAAATAAATACCATTGCTTTTCCCAAACTCTTCCGTTCTTTTTTCTGCTGTAATCATACTTGATTCCTTTCGTTTAATGACCTCTGAGTTTCATGCTGACTGTTTCTGACAAGTTGATTACTTTGCGATGATAGCCTCTCCTTTGTTTACTTAACAATTAAAGACAAATTTCACTCCAACTTACATCGCTGAAGTTCATTCATTTTGTTTTCATAGTCAATATGCTCGAGATCAGCCCCTAAACTCTGCAAACTAATTATCCATCCAATATCGAAGCTTTAATGTCATGGAAGTTCAACGATTTGAGGTAGAAATTCCACATATGGTGATACTGGAAGGGGAAGAATTTCATAGAATTTTTGTCTCCTCCAAGGAATGGCATCAAAAGAATGTAAAAATAGTGAGTAAAATATGGGTTAGGGGGTTAATGAGGTCTCGTTTGCTGAACCTATCCAACTCCCCGCCCCCAAAAAAATATGACGATTCAGGTAAGTGCTGGGGTTAATTGGTTAAATGTGGTAATGCGGGACGCCTGCGATTCGAGTCTAAGATTTCCGGCGAATACGATGATTGCTTGTACTAATTGCGGTTTTTGGCTCTGAGTGCACTCAGAACGATGACGTTTTTGCTGCCAAAAACTGCAAATGTCCGTCAACTCACTGGTTACAAAATCACTGTAATAGTTTTTGCGGTGAAGTTTAACAGGATTTACGGTATTTAGCGCAGATATTTTTTTTTCACCGCTTTCTGTTGGTAGCGTTGAAAATTTTGTCTCATTGCTTATGAAGTGACAAAAATTGATTCCTAAAAATTGCTAATCATTCAAAAAAAAGCGGATATGTTTTACAGTAAACTTTACAGTCATGTCTTTAAGGATTGCCTAGTGTTATCATATTTATCAACAAACTTCACAGAAAAGTAAATTCTTTTACAGACTATTTTGCCAATTTCAGATAGGAGATTGTCTCATTCCCTTTACTCTGTGATTGAACGGATCATTTTTTTATTCTTAGAGTAAGAAAAAAAATATGTTTCAATACAGTCAAGTATAGGAGGCGAGGCTAATAAAATAAATACTTAATAGAAATACGTATTTATATCAACAACCGTTCAATCCAGAAGCGCAGCCATCTCTGAGACAAAGAGTCCAACTGTCTAACACAGAACAGTGCAAAAGAAAACATCCCATTGCTGCTTTTTACTGCAATTTCATCTAGAAATTTCTCGTGTTTAAAATAATCCTTTTAAAATTTGATGAGCAAAATTTAAACACAGAAGTACAATACTCTAGACTATTCATGGTTTGACTTTATTCGCAGTGACGAATACCGGGACCTGATGACTCGCGTGATCAAATCAAATATTATTCTGACTTATGCTGAGGTATGTACATTTATAGCCAATTATTATTAACTTTTTGACAGCTGGTGGAATCTTCTGAGAATTCCGAAATAATAATTTCATTGAGCTCCTAATCCGGAGGTTTGTGGCATAGCTAGTCAGCGCTGAATCAGCCTAGAGTCATTCTATTTTGTAGGATGACCAGTACATTGTTGATGTCACAACTTTTACTGAGCAGTCTTGATTTTTGAGTAAAACTTGCTGCGTGAAAATTCATATGTTCAGCTTAACTCCTGTCAACAAGGTTTGTTTTATGTGCAATTCGAACTTCAGCGTGGGTTCATGAAGCATTTAATTTGTGTAGCCACCCGGACTTAAGTCTCAGAGATTTTCAGCGCTGAACCAGCACATTTCAAGGGTAAAAACTTATTCAGTTTTGAAACATTTTATCTTCAGAATACTTTAAGTTTTTTTTATGTGCAGTATTTCTTCATTATGATTATCATGCGGTGATAGAGTTCTTCCAGGCTAAACCTATACGATATAGTCTGAAAATTACCCATACCCCAAAATTAAGTCTGAGTAGAATAAAGTCAAACTTTTGTAGCTTATAACTTGTAATTACTTAGTCTAGCTTAGTGGTTACGACTTGCTACGCAAAATAAATGTTACAAGTACCCACGCGGAAGTTCGAATCGCATATAAAGCAAACCTTTTTGGCGGGAGTTAAGCTGAACATATTGTTTTTCATTGAAGAAATTTTACTAAAAATCAGACTAGAGTAGTGGATAAAACGGGGGTTACAGCCGCCAGCCTAATTTGGTCCATTCCCCCTCACGAATTCGGGGAAATGGGCCAAGTCGATCTGTCGACTGTAACCCCCGTTTTATCCACTACTATATTCATGATAAAAAACAAAAATTAATCAAAAATAAGCCCTAACCCGCACACTTGCGCATACCATGCGCACGCGCACAGTTGCGCACGCTCTCCCTACCCAGAATTATGCGCAAGCATATGCGGTCACGCGCGTCTCTTTTATTTTTTTCAAAAAAATTATTATATGTATACTTTTGTCTTATAAATTTACTAATGATATGGCTAATGATAATGCTAATGATAATGCTAATGATATGGCTAATGATTTGGCATATAATATTATTAATGATAAAGCCAATAATATGGCTAATGAAAAGATTTATAGTATTATCAATGATAAGGCCTATAATATTATTAATGATAAGGCTGATGATATTATTAAAGATATGCCTTATAATATTTTTAATGATAAGGCTAATCATAATATTAATGAAAAGGCTTATAATATTATTTATGATATGGCTTATAATATTATTAATGATACGGCCTACAATATTATTAATGAAAAGATTTATAGTATTTTTAATGATAAGGCCTATATAATTATTAAAGATAAGGCTTATAATATGATTAATGATATGGCTTATAATATTGTTAATGATAAGGCCTATAAAATTATTAATGAAAAGATTTATAATATTATTAAAGATAAGGCCTATAATATTATTAATGATAAGGCTTATAATATTTTTAATGATATGGCTTATAATATTATTGATGATAGGGCTTATAATGTTATTAATGATAAGGCTTTTAATATTATTAATGGTAAGGCTTGTAATATTATTAATGATAAGGCCTATAATATTATTAATGAAAAGATTTATAATATTATTAAAGATAAGGCCTATGATATTATTAATGATAAGGCTTATAATATTTTAAATGATATGGCTTATAATATTATTGATGATAAGGCTTATAATATTATTAATGATAACGCTTATAATATTATTAATGGTAAGGCTTATAATATTATTAATGATAAGGCTTATAATATTATTAATGACATAGTTAATAATATTACTAATGATTTATAAAAAAAAATAATTAACAATCTATTCTTTTTATAATTTATCTATATTTATACCTTTGGCTATTAATTTGGAAACTATTAGATGTTATTTATAATACTATGATACTTCCTTCATTTTTTAAGAGAATGAATACCATTGGTAAGTGGGGCTTCTGTTAAGATAGATCTGTATCCTTATGAGAATTTTTTTATATGACTCCTTAGCCCGCTAAAGCTAGTAATAAAATAACAAAATTCGCACTTAACCTTAGTTGAATTGCATTCTTTACATATTTACTTCTTTTTTTATCAAAACATGTTATCTGTTTTATAACATTACATTTTTTAGAAACTTTATTTGTTATATCAAATTTGATATTAGAAAAACTAGAAGTAGGGTTAGAATTGGAAGTAGAGCCAGGGCTAGAAGTAGGGCCGGAGCTAGAGCTAGGCTTGAAGCTAGAGCTAGAACTAGGAATAGGATCATCTGAGCCACTCGGCTTGACATGGATGGAGTCTGTTTGCAGATTGGTCTTCGACCATGTTTCACCATTAGAAATAGAATCGGAATTAGGATCAGTAAAGCCGCTTGAAAGATTAGAATTGGTAATAGTATTATAATTAGAATTATAATTGGAACTAGAATTAGAAATAGAACTAGAGATGGAACTGGAATCAGTAAAGCTGCTTGGCGGATTGGAATTAGAACTAGAACATTTTGAAGCAGTGCCCTTTATCTTCGAAATGGTTTCACCTAAGAAAATCCCACTATATGATTTTTCTCCACATGCACACGTACTAATTTTTTCCTTATGTTTCAATTTATAATTCTTCATTATGATTATCATGCGGTCATAGAGTTCGCCCTGGCTAAACCTATACTATATAGTTTGAAAATTACTCATACCCCAAAATTAAGTCTGAGTAGAATAAAGTCATACTTTTGTAGCTTATAAATTGTAATTACTTAGTCTAGCTTAGTGGTTACGACTTGCTACGATATTAAATGTTACAAGTACCCACGCGGAAGTTCGAATCGCATTTGAAGCAAACCTTTTGGCGGGAGTTAAGCTGAACATATTGTTTTTCATTGAAGAAATTTTACTAAAAATCAGACGAGAGTAGTGGATAAAACGGGGGTTACAGCCGCCAGCCTAATTTGGTCCATTCCCTCTCACAAATTGGGGGAAATGGGCCAAATCGATCTGTCGACTGTAACCCCGTTTTATCCACTTCTATATTCATAATAAAAAATAAAAATTATTCAAAAATAAGCTCTAACCCCCACACTTGCGCATACCATGCGCACGCGCACAGTTGCGCACGCTCTCCCTACTCAGAATTATGCGCAAGCATATTTTGTCACGCGCGTCTCTCTTAATTTTTTCAAAAAATTTATTATATGTTTACTTTTGGCTTATAAATTTACTGATGATATGGCTAATGATAATGCTACTGATAATGCTAATGATATGGCTAATGATATGGCATATAATATTATTAATGATAAAGCCAATAATATGGCTAATGATAAGGCTTATAATATTATTATTTATAACGCCAATAATATGGCTATTGATAAGGCTTATAAAATTATTAAGGATAAAGACATTAATATGGCTAATGATAAGGCTCATAATATTATTCATGAAAAGGCTGATAATAATATTAATGATAAGGCCTATAATATTACTAATGAAAAGTTTTATAGTATTATCAATGATAAAGCCTATAATATTGTTAATGATAAAGCTGATGACATTATTAAACATATGGCTTATAACATTATTAATGATAAGGCTTATCATATCATTAATGAAAAGGCTGATCATATTATTAATGATATGGCTTATAATATTATTAATGATAAGGTCTCTAATATTATTATTGAAAAGATTTATAATATTATTAATGATAAGGCCTATAATATTATTAGTGATAAGGCTTATAATATGATTAATGATATGGCTTATAATATTGTTAATGATAAGGCTTATAATATTATTGATGATAAGGCTTATAATATTATTAATGGTAAGGCTTATAATATTATTAATGATAAGGCTTATAATATTATTAATGATTTAGTTAATAATATTACTAATGATTTATAAAAAAATAATTAACAATTTATTCTTTTTATAATTTATCTATATTTATACCTTTGGCTATTAATTTGGAAACTATTAGATGTTATTTATAATACTATGATACTTCTTTTGTTTCTTTAAGAGAATGAATACCATTGGTAAGTGGGGCTTCTGTTAAGATAGATCTGTATCCTTATGAGAATTTTTTTATATGACTCCTTAGCCCGCTAAAGCTAATAATAAAAGAACAAAATTCGCACTTAACCTTAGTTGAATAGCATTCTTTACATATTTACTTCTTTTTTTTATCAAAACATGTTATCTGTTTTATAACATTATATTTATTAGAAACTTTATTTGTTATGTCAAATTTGATATTAGTAAAACTAGAAATAGGGTTAGAATTGGAAGTAGAGCCAGGGCTAGAAGTAGAACCGGACCTAGAGCTCGGCTTGAAGCTAGATTTAGAACTAGGAATAGGATCATCTGAGCCACTCGGCTCGCCATGGATGGAGTCCGTTTGCTGATTGGTCTTCGACCATGTTTCACCATTAGAACTAGAATTGGAATTAGGATCAGAAAAGCCGCTTGATAGATTAGAATTGGTAATAGTATTATAATTAGAATTATAATTGGAACTAGAATTAGAATTAGAACTAAAGATAGAACTGGAGTCAGTAATGCTGCTTGGCGGATTGGAATTAGAACTAGAACATTTTGAAACAGTGCCCTTTATCATTGAAATGGTTTCACCTAAGCAAATCCCACTATATGCTTTTTCTCCACATGCACACGTTTTAATTTTATCCTTATGTTTCAATTTATAATGAAAAATTATATTCAAAGGAGATCCACATTTATAATTACACTCTAAACAAGCAGACATTTATAACGAGCCAAAACTTCAATTAAAGTTCTAGTATAATCTCTAGACCAGACAAACTTTGCTAAAGTTTCCGTACCTAGCTAATTAAAAGTATTATATTTATATCTTTTATCTATTCATTATTCAATCCAGTTTTACCTCCAACAAAAATTATAATTTCTTCTCTAAAATTTTGATTATTTTTATATAGATCAAATAAATCAACTCTACCTTTTTCGTTTAAAGCTTCGGTCTCTTCATTCATAAACTCTTCTTGTATGGTCAGATCTGTGAAACAGCCTCGCTGATCCTGTTCCTGTGCCTGTTCTTGATCCTGTTCCTGTTCCAAGTCTTCGCCATAAGCCAAGTTCGCTAATGCGCTTGTTATATTTAACATATGGCTTGTATGTGTCGCTACGTGCGCAGCAGTTTTTACTGATGTATCACTTCTAATAAAATTATAATTAAGAAGGATTGTACCCAAACCGCCTGTTTTATATCCTGCTTACTTTGGCCAATTGGCGGCAACCTTTTCTTTTGTTAAACATCATTCTGAATTTTAATACTTTTTAAATTAAGAATTTTATTAAAGTAGAACTGATAGTTATCAGAATTAAGAGTATTTCTATCTGTGGCATTATTCAATAGGGGTTTTATTAAGTCTAAGTTTTCTCTTACTTTTTATACTTAATATACCATAACTAAGTTCATCGGCCATTCCATCTGTACAATTTTAATATCTATTTTTTAAGTGGCTAGTTATTTCATAGAACTTATATTAATGATCGCATTTATATATTTCATTAAAATTTTTAAATTGATCCGCCCCATTATAAGTTGTAATATAAATAGTATCACAACTCATTCTAGCTGTATTAAATATCTGAGCCGATTTATGACACATTACAATCATTTGAATATCATCGTGTCTTCCTTCTGCAAAAAAATTGGCTATATCTCTTTTTAACTTATTACCCATATCATCAAGAACAATTACACTGTTTTCCAAATTAGGTATATATTTTGCTGTGATCATATTTATATCACATATATTAAATTCGGCATGGGGCCTGCCAGTTTCTGGATTCATCCAATCTCTCTCATCTTTACATATTATGATTATACGCTTTTGGTCTTGTTCCTGATTTTGGTATAACGTCAAGTATTGTCTAACAAAATAAGTCTTTCAAGTATTGTCTATCAAAATATTGTCTAACAAAATAACAAAACCACCATAAACAATAGTATGTAATGGTGAATTTTCAAAATCAAAACTGACTTCTATTTATAAATCCAGCAAAGCTTTCTTCTAGTTTCGTATACTTACTCATGATTGAATCATATACCATATAACAAAACACTGCTATGATCACAAGTATAAAAAATATAAGACCCAACTCCATTTTTATATATAAAATTTTGAATATTTATATGAATACTTATACTTATACTTAATCTTAGACTTGGACTTAGTCATCAGCCAGGCAGTTACTGTTAGTAATAGTCATCTGCCAAGCAGGTTGAGGAGGGGGACCAGGGCCGGAGGCCCTTCTCTGATATGATTTTTTTAAATGTAAAAATGCTTGCCTTAACATTGAAGAATTCAATAATGAATTTGGTTTTGATAATAAACCTATGAGTACTATCAGAATAGAAGAAGATATAGGTGAAAATATAAGTCTAACTCCAATAGAAATAGTAATGAGAGATGAGATGCCACTTCCTATCAACAACAATGACTTCAATATTGTTGTTAGTTTACACACGACTGATGGCACCCATTGGGTTTGAGTTATAAGGAGAGAAGGTGGTCCTGTATATTACTTTGATAATTTTGGGTGTTGAAACTCCTCTATTATTCCTAGAAGAATATTTTGATCTCGGCTCTAATGAGAAAATACAACATTATGATGAATCTTATTGTTGTACCTATTGTTTATACATGATCTATCATATTGATAATGGACATAGAATAAAGAGTGCTCTTAATATTCTAGTTAATCAAGTTAAATATCCGGGCGCGTAAAATAAGTTTCGGTGTTTGTGTTGCAAAGATAGAGTCAATGTTAATGGCAATGTTAATGACAATATCAATGTCAATGTTAATGACAATGCCAATGACAATGCCAATGTCAATGTGAATGACAATGGCAATGACAATAGCAATGGCAATAGCAATTTCAATAACAATGGCAGTAGCGATACCAATGGCAATGGTAATGTCAATATTAATACCAATGGCAATGGCAATGTCAATGTTAATACCAATGGCAATGGCAATAGCAACGGCAATGTTAATGTTAATGCCATTGGCAATGTCAATGTTACTAGCAATGACAATAGCAATATCAATGGCAATAGCAATGACAATGGCAATAGCAATCGCAATGGCAAACAGGTGGTCCCCTTGTCAGATGCTAGTGATGGTGACATTGATAAAAATATAAATATTTTTAGTGAAAAACAACTATTAGATAAACCTAACCCACAATGTAGATGTGGAAGGGGAGCAATATTTCACGAATCAAGGTTGAATCTGATTTACTGATTGATGTTAATAAGAGTCTACAGTCATGGCTAGATGGTGATAAAATAATTGTCAATGCTATGTTCCCAGAAAACTTCAGATGTGTATTATCGGGTCCTAGTGAATGTGGAAAGACATTCTTATTAAAGTATCTATTTTTGATTAGTATTCAATTTGATAACTATACATCATTGGTCCTACTGGTAATCAATATGATGATTTAGAGTATAAAGACATTGTGTTTATTAAGGATATAAAAGATTTACCCACACCTGAAAAATTACCAGAAGACATTGGTGATGTTGAGCCTAGAGAACCAATTGTTAGAGAATACTTCGGTAGAGCAAGTCACAATAGTGGTAATATTATATATCTTAAACAAAATCTAATCTCATTAGATAGACAGGGTGTTAGAGGGAATTGTAATATATTTGTTTTATTTGAAAAAAAAGGTAATGTACTTCATACATTATATAAAGACTTCTTTAAAGAAACTAAAATTGATTATAAAGATTTTGCTACTATAACTGCTAAGGTATGGAAGGAGCCTTATAACTATATTGTTTTTCATATATCTAAAAAGTGAAATATTAATGGTAAAAAAGAATTATTTGGGATAGAAAAGTTTTTTGGTTTAATTATTTATGATTAAGTCTACATCTAAGTCTAAGTCTAATTCTAAGCAAAAGTTTAAGTGTATGAGTATTTATAAGTATAGGTCTAGGTCTAAGTCTATATTTATGACTATGACTAAATCTATATCAAATGTAAAGTAAAACTCAATACATCACCATTGAAATCAATTGGTCTTCCATATCCATCTTTAATATGAAATTCAATATATTCTATTCTATCATTTGTTACATTTTGATATAAGATATTAGTTGGTGGTTCAGTAAGAGTAAAAGTATATAGTATGTCTGTGTTATCTTCAACACCAGATATAACACTACAATGGATGTTAATTGTACTAAAACATCAATAAACTTTTGAGATGTATATTTACCTTGTTTATGAACGATTTTTCTAAATCCCAGGAATGATGCTATTGAGTTCTTTACATCAAAGCTAAG
Organism: Convolutriloba macropyga; assembly: GCF_964194025.1. Lineage (NCBI taxonomy): Eukaryota > Metazoa > Xenacoelomorpha > Acoela > Convolutidae > Convolutriloba > Convolutriloba macropyga. The sequence continues at coordinate 83,294,664 of NC_134470.1, read as the reverse complement.
TGCACCATAATTTATTTCCATTGTACATTTCATTGTATTCTTATCAGGTTCAATTATAACATTACCATAAGTTTCTTCATTTATAAATTCTGCTATTTCAGTTAACTCATATGCACCTGGTATAACAGCTAAAACATGGGTCTCTGACCATGTTTCACCATGGGTATCATATAAAAATTGATTATTCCTTCTAGTCACATTAAACACTGAGTTATAAACAGATAATCTAATTAAACCTAATTTCGTTGTATTAAGTATAGGTCCACTAATGTTAAACTTTTCTGTTGATTTTATCATTCTAAAGTTAAGTGTATGCTCTTGCTTAGTTGCAGTTAGAGCTTCATGTATCTTTTGTAGTACATATAAGATTAAATTGTCAGTCTTTTTTTAACTCATAAAAATGGACTTTAATTTGGATACAACATATGGTTGCAATAATGATATGCAAAATAAGATTATAAAATAAAAACCAAATAATCTAGCAACAATGAATACGGTTAATACTAATGCTAATATCATTCTCAATAGAGAAGAGAATCATTTAAAAATTCATGATTCAAGTCTAGAGATAGAGTTCGTTGTATTAGGTAATGTTAGTGGTGTATTTGGCAAAAATGCTAATATCCGATTAGTTAATTATGGTATGATGGCATTATTTAGTTCAATTAAGCTTGAAACTATTGGTGGTAGAAACATTGAATATATAGATCATTGTCATCCTACTCTATTAATGTGTAAGTTATTAACTAGTACTGATGATGAATATGAGAGTGGTTTTGATAGAAATCAAGGTAATGGGGATAGTCACCTCAAAGGTGATCATGCTGCTGCAGAAAGATGTCATATGTATATGATGGTTAAGATGAGTGATCTGTTTGATTTTGTGAAGGACTTAGAAAAAATTACATATGGGTTAGGATTTAAACTAATATTAAAAAGAAATAATAATGATAGAGCTCCATTTAGAGTTAATGCTAGTGCTGATGCAGTGAGATATATCATGGTGTGTACCTAGTTTTGACCCCTGTAATGATAGTAGAATTATTGTACAGAAAGGAGTTAAAAAACAAAATAATATAGACTTCAGTTATTATGAAAGAAAGACGTTTTATAAGATTATACCCAATGCCACTAAGTTCTTATTTGATCTTGGTATGGAAAGTGGCATGGAAAGACCACAATACATAATAATTGGTTTTGAAAATAATAATGTTAATGAACAAACTCACGATGCATGTAAATATGATATAATGAATGTTACTGAATGTTTTTTAAGACTGGTAGTGAGTTTTATCCCGAGGATAGAATGAATATTAATTATTGTACTAATTATTATAGTGAGGTTTTCAAAGAGATTGTTAATTTTAACAAAGATTATTATGGATTACCTCATAGTAATAAACCATATATGAATCATAGAACATTCAAAAGTAGTTATAGAATATATGTATTTGATACTAGATGTCAAAATGATCACATAGATCCACAACCAAACAACTTAATTTTAAATTTAGTGCTGCAGTTGCAGATGTTATATTTTATGCAATAGTATTAACTAGAAAGGTTATTAGTGTTAATAGTGATGGCAATAAGATGGTTGAAATAATCTCGTAGTTATAGTTATAGTCAATGTTGCAGTCAATGTTATTTGCGAAGCAGGTTCCCTGATTTTCAGTGTTATTTTGTTAAGTTATAGTCATCGTTATAGTCAATGACTTAACCAATGCTATAGTCAATGACTTATCAATGCTATAGTCAATTTCTTAGTCATTGTCACAGTCAATGACATAACCAATGTTATAGTCAATGTTATATTCATTGTCTTTGACAATGATTTAGCCATTATCTTTATTATTCATTTCCTAGTAGTCTTAACAAAATCTTTAGCATAAATAATATCTAAATTCTTTTTATTCTCTATAGATAAGCCTCTAGCTTCAAGTTTAGTCTTGGGCTTTTGCTTAATCTTACTCTTTGGTAGTGGCTTGGGCTTGGGCTTTACAACAAAGGGATTATACTTTTTAACTTCCATTAATTTTTTTATATATAAATATGAGTAATTTTTATAAGTTTAAAAATAATTCATATTGTATTGGTGGTAGAGATTATAGCAGTAATAATAATATGCGAGAGGTTGTCACATCAAAAGGAACTAAGATGTTAAAGATTAATTGTGTTAGGTGTAGAAGGAATAAATCAGTGACTGTCAGTGATGCAACAATAGAAGCAGAAGAATTGAAAGATTTCTTTAAGAGTGTTGGTAAAGCAACAGTTAACTTTATTAAGAAAATTGCTAACAACTCAGTAACAGCATTAGAAATAGCAAATAAAATAGGAAGTGCAGCTGCCAGTAGAAACCCAAGAGCTGCTTTATCAGCTACACTTGATTTAATTAAATTTGCAATTACTGGTGAAGGTAAAAAGCTGGTACAGAAAGGTAGAGGGTTATACTTAGTTACAAAGAAGACGAAGTAATTATATTAGAGTTCAAATATAACTATAAATGTAATTATAAATATACCTACGGGTATAACTATGACTAAGACTATAGCTATGACTATGACTGACTAGATCTAGCTATAATCTTATCTATATATATACATATATATATATATATATATATATATATATATATATATATAATTATATATATAAATATACATTAATATTAATATTACTATTACTAAGTATATTATTATTGCCTAATATATTATTATCAGTTAATAACTTAATTTTGAAAAAAAAACACTCAATTTACTTTTCTTGCTCTTCTTATATTCTTCATACACCTTAACTAATTCATTATACTCATCGTTATCTTCATTTTATTTTTTTTTTCATTTTATTATCATTCGTTGTCATTTTCATTTTATTATCATTACTATATAGTGTATTTAAACTTTCACTAAACTGTTTACTTAAAAATTATACTTCTGAATAATTTATAATTTTAGTTCTGATTTTGGTGTTAATTGTTTTTGATAGTGAGCCGCGAACAGTTGCTGTAGCAAAAGTTGTTGGCATAGAATAAGGTATTCTTATGCCTTTTAATGCAACTTATGTTGATGTTGCAGTTGTTGCTATTGATCATAATAGTATTTCTGTTATCTCAGCTATGTTGATATAATTTTTATGTCTACTTAACTTCTTATTATAATTATTAGTTTCAGTTTCATAATAGTTTCTAATATCTTTTTTAACGTTAATATTATTGTTAAATTTATTATTTGCTAAGATTTTATCATTTATGTATGTTCTGAGAAGGTGTTAATATTGGGGAAAAGTAAGGGAGCACTGGGTTTAGTTTCTTCCATTTTTATTAAGTGAAATACTTTGCTTTAGTCATAGTCATAGTCTTAGTCATAGTCATAGTCTTAGTCATAGATAAAGTCATAGTCATAGTTTTAGTCGTAGTCATAAATATATAGCAAAATAACTCTCAATTTATTTCATTATATCTCCATGATTAAAATCATAATGCATCCCAAGTCTTGCTTGTTCTTTGTTGTCTACTAGCTTACTTTCTAATAATATAGCGATTATATAATATTGTCTTTTTAATCTTTATAAGGCTTCATCAATAGCAGAAGTAGTCTTTTTATATTCCCTGAGACCACTAGTGAACATATAATCTAGGTGAATGTTGGTAGTAATCTGATTAAACTTATTATTATCAAATTCTTGTTTTAATTGATAGTATCACTAGAAACTTTATTACAAAAGTTAACGGTATTTGTAACTTCATTTGCTGATTTAATAAACTCATTAATTAGTTCTTCATTAATTTGTATTTTGTTTAGTTGTAAGCTTTTAGTTGTGACTTTATCAAAGCCACCCTTTCTTAGTTCAGTTGTTTTTTTACTTAAAATATCATTTTTATTAGAAGAGGATAATAGGTTATTGTCACAATACTCTTTATTAACAACATCTTTTTCATCTATGGGAGGATGTATATTTGTAATTTTATGGTATCCCTCATGTCAATATTATCGTTATCTTCTAGAAATAACCCAAGAGCCTTAATAAGTGTTAAGTTGTTTGTTGAAGTTGATCCGAAAAGCGGGTTCCCCGATTGATGTTTCGCTTGGTTAAATCTATTTCTTGTCATGTTTGTATTTTTTACAGAAAGATTTATCTAAATTGTAGCTGACCGTAGGTCTATCGTTGAACACGCACTTAGGTTGATCTACTTTGTAGCCGATCGGAGGTCTATCGAGAACCCGCAACTATGTTGATAGTTAATGATTCCAAAATCTTATTATTAGATTCAAAATCAAACTCCGATTTTTATAGTTCCTGACCATAGTATTTACCTTCTATTATCTCTAAATTCATATCTTCCATTTTTTATGTTGATGATTGGGTTTTTAGAACTTCATTAACGTTAAACAATTCTCGATTCCAATTACAAATGTATCCTTTAGAGAAAATGTTACGTTTGTCAGCATTGCCGACATAATCACCAACTTTAAACTTGGTTTAATATTCTTAATATTGAATGTGTTTTTAACCTTATCATTATTATTAGAAGCATCAATAGGTGCCATATTAATATTAAAGTAAATGTTATTGTTATAAGTTGTTACTGTGTCATTTAAAATATCTACCCAATTACCATCGCCATTGATAAACATTGGTTTATTAATATCTGTTATAATGTTCTATTAATTCTCTCAATAAACACAGCCTTTAAATCACCATAGGTAGAAAATAATTCAATCCCGGAACCATCTTTGCCGGTTTCATATTCTTTAAGTAAAGATTTAAATGTTGTATTGTAAAACTCATTACCTCTATCTACCCATAACTTTTCTGGTTTTCGAAATTCAGAGCCACCCTGTGGACCTTCTGATAGGATTGATTTAAAACCATTAGTTACAGATATACCGGATTTATTCTTTAATGGAATAGCCCAAGCATGTTTTGTGAATATATCTATAACAGTTAAAATAAACTTATAATTATAATTGTATTTACTTAGAGATGACTTATCAATTAAAAAAGCTGACCATATTTCATCTTTATAAAATGGTATTATTCTATCTCTGTATATTTTATAAAACTTTGTTATTTGGGGGTTGAATAATTCTTTAGCTAGTTGTTGTTGTTTAGTTTTAATTGCACCTTGTTGTTTCATTATAGACGTAGTCATGGTTTCACCTAATTATTATAATTTAAAAAAAATTGTCTAGTTGTTCCTTTTTAATAATACTCATAGATAATGGTTGCTTAGATATCTGTAACATTTCAACATATAATCCATCATGACCAGCTTTTGTTTCTAGTATAAGTAATTCTAAGCTTTCTATTAGACTATTCGGGTCTATTCTGCTAAGACCACCTTTTAATTCTCTTTCGGTTACATCTTACTATCTTTACTAGTAGTAAACACAGCAGAGCCCTTAGTAAAATCATAGACGCTACCTTTCATTTTCATACCATCGGGTACTAGAGATACATCTGTATCATTTTTTTATAATTGTTTAAATTCGTATCAACTTATATGGATTGGAATTGTTTATTTGTTTGTTTACTCATTTCTAACAAAATATCAATCTTATCATTGTCCACAGCAAATTTTTTGCCTCCATCATCTTTTAATTTTAAGGGGTTATGAATCCAGCCCGTTCGACAAGAAAACTGCTTTGTCGATGGTGCCCTAGACTTTTTAAAGCATTAGTATTACTGTGTAATGCAGCTAATGTTTTGTTTTGAAGAGCTTGCATTGTTTCATTATGGGCTGCCTTGCTTCGCTATGGGCCTGCCATGCTTCGCTATGGGCCTGCCATGCTTCATGATTAGTAGTTAAAGTTTTAGGTAAAGGACCAAATAACCCTTCTATGCCACCATAATATTCTTGTTGTCTTAATCTATCTTCTAATCTATTTCGTCTGTTTCTGTTTACTTTTTCTAGTTTAGTTAAATCTATGAGTTTATCTAGCTTAGTCATTTTTTATATAAAAACAAAAAAATATTTGTTTTTTTTCTATAAAAATAAAATGTACTATGGGAGAGATATTGATATATAATATACTAACTACTAACTACTAATTATTTTTGTATTCATTTTCGAATGAATATTCATTTCATGTTCATTATATTGTTTTTATTGCTATTCATATTCATATCCATAGTTCAATATATAATGTAATTGCAGCTTCAATTATTTTTCTATCATCATGAGTAGTTAGTTCTAAAATATTATTAGCCAGTTGGTCTTTGTCTAAATCTTGTGATGTAGCATCAATCAGGGAACCTGCTTTGCGGATTTTATTTAATAGATCTCTTTTGAATAGATATAGGTTTTCATCATGAGGATAGCTTTTAATATTATTTACATAAAATCTTTTACCATCAAATCTGTTTAGACCTATCTTACTTGTTTTTGTTGTTGTAATGTTATCACAAACTTTTTGTATTCTACATTCAGCTACAGTTCTCTGTGTGTTATACAATAACGCATTATAAAACTCTTCACATTTAGCATTTTTACAATGTTTTCTCCTTAGTTTTATTTGGGTAATCTTTAAAGCTATATGTCTTTGGTGACAGGTATTTAAACTCTTCTATTATTCTACTCCCCAATTCATGTTTGAATTTACCTGGAACCACATTATTAGTTTTGATTGGTGGTCTAGATTACTTAAGTCCATGTGTTCATTGTCAACATATCCCTCAGTAAAATTAAATATGAAACTATCAGTATTCATATAATGGAGTTGTAGATCTTTGAGAGATTGTTGAAGAATTTTATAGAATACATCATGCATGTGTAATTTACTTAATTCTAATATAGTAACACCTATATATACTGGAGAATCGTATTCCATTTTTTTCATTATATATTCAATTTGTCTATAATCCATTTATCTAGTTATCTTCTTAAAGGTTGGTTTGCTTATACATTTTTGATTATCTTTTTTTTTATCGTGTAAGAACTTACTTTGAAGGAAGTGTAGAGGATTCATGCACATTCTTCCATATAGTGAGTTGTTCATTAATTTCCTTACATCTTTTTCCGCTACAGTTTTATCTGTTGCTCTTAGTAGTATTGTTTTGAATATAGTCTCTACATATGTAATCTTATATAAATTTAATTACTCTATGTGTTTTAGTTACTTTTACACACATCTTAACATAGAACTTTAAGATCCTATAATGAACCATATATTCTGTTTTCTTGTTTTGATCTCAGATTAGTTTATTCTCGCCCTAGCCTCTCTTTTTCTATGTAGCCTAATTCATCATCAGTTATCTTTCTTTTATTGGGCATTAGTGCTAGTTGCTCTGTTCTATCTTTACAACTATTAGTATAATTAATATCACAAACTATATAGTAACCATGATCACTATCATCTGGAGTATTTAATATATCATCTAGAGATATGGACCTCTGGTCATGCTCCACCATAGTAGTAGTGTACTCGAAATCCTTATAAGGTAGCTTTTGCATCATTGCATAGCCGTATAGGTTGTCTGCATCTATGTACCGTATTGACTTTTTTTACTAATGCCATCACCGTTGCCATTGATATTGCCATTGTTAATATTAACATATCTATAACCTATTATACCACATATACCACCTCTCTTCGCTTCAGCAAAATCATCCAGCATTTGTCTGTCTTGTAATGTATCTAATTTAACACCGGTTGACATTAACCAACAATCAAAAAATTAACCCGGGAGACTAATACAATGTATTGGGTTGAGTTTGAACTCTTTCATTTTTAAATTAACATATTCATTCATGCTGTAGTCCACATCGTTCTGTAAATACTCTATAGTTAGATCTTTACCCGTTTTATGACTGTTGTCTATATTTAAGTTATCGACTTCTTCTTGTGTTGGTAATCTACCAGATGGTGAGGATTTGAAATCTTCTATATTTAGATTACCAATAACGGAATTATACGACTTTCTCGTGGTTCCCATGGAGTCTAAACCAAAGTGTTCAAATGGATATAATGTTTTAGTTTTACACCCGTATATCTTTGCCATTTGATCTAGAGGCATAGCTAAGAAGTTATAATTATCTAAGAAAATAAGACAACCAATACTAAAGATCTAGACTTTTCAGCAGCTAGTGGTATGTTATCTACTCTTCTTTTATCATTATTCTGTTTAACGAGTTCACTATATAGAAGATTGAAATCATAACCACCGCCATTTGAAATATTATAGGAATGAAGTTTTGTTGTTTGTATATTAGATCACACATTTTACACGCCGGTCCTCTATATTTACCAGTTTCATGACAGTGATTTCTTACTTTATTAATACAAAGTTTATTACAAATAAGACAAGTGATATTGCTTTCATGATATAGTTTATCTTCTTTATTAAATGTCATCTTTTCATTACGCTTGAAGGTATTCTCTGTTTCTATTTCTAACAGATCTCTAGCAAATCTTTTGATACAGTCCAAACCAAACCCACACTTACTGGTATGCGTTCAGCTATTACATATTTACAATTGTTAGTTGTGACATCAATGATGCAACATTCTATATCGGCAGTTATAATATTTTTTTTATATTCTGACGTTTATGTACATTTATAAAAGTAATATGTTTTTTCTTAGGACAAACAATCTCTGGTTTGAAAGAGTGGCTACATTCTTGTTTGTCGTATTTAATTTGAGAGTTAAACCAATATGTATATCCATCAAAGTTATAGAATTTGTGTTGACTCTCATTCAGTATTTCTATCAAGTTTTCTATATTTTCAGTTAGAGCGCAGTGTTCTACTCCAGCATTTCCCAAACTAATGTTCTGACATCTTTTCAATCTTTATCAAAATCATACACTGGTTTAAACAGTTCTGATTTGCTTTCGCCACGAGGTGTGTATAGCCAAATATCAATATTGTACAATTTCTGTATTCTTTATATAAACGCAAAATTATCTTCCTTTTGCTGTCTTGGTTGATGAAGCCCAGCAATAATAGTAACTTGTAAGCAGTTGCATTTGGAATTGCGTATATTTAATTTTGATTTATGAGTTTTTGAGATCGGGAGGTAAATCTATGTAACTACCAATAGATGCTTTGGTCGGTTCAATATTTATCTGAATACTTCTTAACCCAAGAAACTCAAAGTCAAAGCCATAACCCACGTTATATTTCCCTTTCAAAGTTTAGCCATTATGTGAAGTCTCCTTTTTCATATAATGCGTTATTAATAATATAGTGAGTGTTGAAGAACATTTTAGTAGTTCTAACTTCTTCTTTGGTTCTCTTCTCGTACTCACACTCGGCTCTGATCTTGTATTTGATACTCTTAACTTAACGAAACTGGTAACAATTTTTAATTTCTTCTATAGAGTTATTAATAGCTTCGTCTACATCTTCAATATTGTTTTCAGTTTTATCAGTGATATAAAACTCTCTCATGTTCTGGCTAAAATTTATATCAAAGTATTCTATGTTTTCTAGATACTTACGATTATGACTACATGAATGAGTAGTTGGGGCTATTTTATTTTTAAATTCTGCATGGCATTCCTTACAATCAAACTTAATTCTGATATAGATACTATCTTCGGTTTTAGTTTTAGTTTTAGTGATGGGAATTGTTTTAATAATATCTTTAGTGTTATCTTTAGGTTGGGGGACCAGGGGCGGAGCCCCTTCAGTTTTAGGTCGGGGAACCAAGAGCGAAACCCCCTTAGTTTTTTTTCATGTCTGAGGAAGTAATATTCTTCTTTTGAGTCGTGCACCCTCTCCATAGTTTCATCTTCCATTTCCTTTCTCGCTCTGCTTAAGTGTTCATCAATTAAATTGTGTTTGATAATTTGTTTCCTTGTTTGAAAGGCCAAATCACAAATATAATAAAAGTTCAGCTTTCTACATTAGATATCTTTAATTTTTAAGGACAAAAAATCATTTTTGAAAATATACAATTTAAACCTGTCTAAATCAATAAAATGCGTTAGTTGTAAAGATAAATCTTGGAGAAGGATTTGTGATAAATATTTAGATAGTTTATTTGAGTGAGATATCTGCAAAGGTTAATTTAAGATAGACAGTACATTAATCATATGAGTATATATTATAATGATCCTATTCTATATATAGCTTGTATTTTGTGTAATGTAAATCAACATATCAACGGATTTATATTTAAAAAACTTAAGTGTAGATTATGTATTTATCTGCATAGACATAGATATAAACATATCAAAGATAGATTCGAGGAATATGTCGAAAGATTTAACCTTTGAGTTTAGAGTTAAGCTGGTTTTGTGCAGATTATCCACGATGTGGCTTCACCAATTTTCGCAATTTTGTTTTACGTGCTTGTTACACTGAAAAACACTAATCAATGTATTTCGACCGATCTCAGTGTTTTTGACTGTATACCCATCACAGTTTCTCCCATATACAGTCTCACTGCGGGGATTACCCTTCTTGAGAACTGTGAATTTGGTTTTTTTTATATCTCACTTAGTTTCATAGTAATTCATCAAATCGGGGACGTTCGCTGGAGACAGTGAGGAAGGAACCCAAATCTTCCGTTTGCTAAAGCAACTTAACTCGACTCAATGATTTCACCACTACGCCAAGTGAGACAGAAATTTTAAATATTGATTGGGGGATATATGAAAATTGTTATTTTTGCGAGTGTGCGGGTTGCGGCTTATTTTTGATTATTTTTTTTTTGATGATGAATATAGTAATGGTTAAAAAGGGGGTTACAGTCGACAGATCGATTTGGCCCATTTCCCCGAATTGGTTAGGGGGAAATAGGCCAAATTGGGCTGGTGGCTGTAACCCCCTTTTATCCACTACTGACTAGCCGGTGTAATTTGTGACATGAACAGAGAACTGGCCATCCAAAAAAAAACAGAATGTCTTTAGACTGATCCAGCGCTGATTTGCTCTGCCACCAAACTCCAGGAAGTCGCAACCGCTAAGCTAATAGGGCGTTGCGGTATTTGCCTACAAACTAGCTGATGTATAAATAGTGTCTATAATAGTATAGTAATTAACAGTTATAAGTTACAAAAGTATGACATTGTTCTGCTCAAACTTAGTTTTAGGGTAATTTTTAGAATATACATGATAAGTGTATACCGGACGATTTCTGTGGCCTCAATATAATCGTAATGAAGAAAAACTGTGCATAAAGCAACATATAATATTCTGAAGCTGTAATGTTTCAGAACAGAATTAAGTTTTCACTCTTCAAACTTGCTGGTTCAGCACTGAAATGCTCCGAAACTTAATTCGGGAAAGCAAAAAAAATTTTGAACGCTCTGAGCCCTCTTTTGTCATTGTCTTGCCTTCCAGTTGCCAGCCGCACGTCAGAATTTATTTATGTACAACTTTCAGTCTAATTATGTTCTAAAAATATCAGCCTATTCAGTAAATTTTGCCGCTGCCAGGTCACGCAAAAAGGACATTGATGACAAATTGAGTAAAAAAAGGTAACTCCAAAAGAAGCAATTATCATATCGTTCCATATAAACAAAACTTTCATCTTGTTAATGGTATTTTGTCCGGTGTAGCTTCCGTGTTTTTCCAAGGTGCTTAACCTGAATTCCTAAAATGTGGGCTCACTGAAATTAGAAGATATCACAGCACTTTTAGGCCTGGAAAAAGGGAACTTGCAAATTTCTAAGCGAAGTGGCTTTATATGTCCCATAGAAAAATGACCGGTTGAGGAATAGCTGAATAGTTGACATTGCAGACGGAAGCAGCAGCTGATTGCATATGGGATTCCAGCTATTTCAGACGTTTTGTTTACGAAAGGCCCCCATCCGAGTTAAAATTTGGGAGCTCTGCGTTCTCTGTGTCTTTGCTTTTTATCTCATTTAGTTCACTGTTCTAATAAACGACTCAAAACCCTACCAACGAGCTCAAAATTTACACAAGATTGGCTCAAGCTTAAGGGCGCTACAGTGGAAACGCGACCACAATTTTTTTCATCAACCAATTCATCGGTTATTGAACAGCTTTTCCTCTTAGAAAAGAATTAGAAGATGAAGAAAGGTCATGCTTTGGTTCTCTAATTGAGCGCTCTTTGAGGGAAAGCTTTAAAGCAGTAATGAGTATTCCTGGGGTAAAAAAAAACAATGTTTATATGTGTTTCAATATTCTAACAAAATTTGAGACCTATGTTTTTATTAACATGACCATTTTCTTTCTTGACCTCTTTTCTATTTTAATAAGATATTTAGGACTGCAGAACCAGGAAGCCATTGCAGCTATTATTTGGTGATCTTCCAGATGTGTTTAAAATGTTCTTTTTCTAAAAAAAATTAAGTTGGATTACGAAAGTGTCGTGGTTGATAACACGGGTCAAAGGAATTCATTGAGAACTGAAAATATACAAAAATTAGCTCGTTTTATGGTACTTATCTATGCGAAAATATACAGAGAAAATTTGGATTAGCTAAAAAATGTTTTACATGATTGACATGTGAACAGATCTTAGTTCTAAGTTCATTAATTCGAAGTCGGTGGATGTTAGAATCGGGTTTCTGTGGGTGAGAGAATTTACTTCTGACATCTGATTGAGAGCTAAATTAGATATTGATAGCACCAAAACAAAATTAGAATTGAGTATAGTTTTGTGACCGTTACTTACCGACATAGCAACAAAGTTTGTCAAGTAAGTTATTCTTTTGTCCTTTGAATCGTTAATAAAGAAAACTTCTAAGTCTCTTTATGTTTCTTGAAACCATCACATCCTCCCTCCTTTTTTAAGCAAGCTTGTGGGTATAGGTTCTCCAAATCAGTCGGGTTGTTTTATACTACATTTTGATGTTCGTGATTGCTCCGATGGTTCGGGTAGTTGGTACTCTGCAGATGATGTTGCTGCAGGAAGTTCATTACATTGTGAAGATCCCACATCTGTGTTCTGAAGCCGTGGTTCTGATTGAGATACGGTTTCCTCGATTTGTGGTTTAGTTTCCACATTGTCCCCGTCTATTCTCCCAATTTGGTAGTCGCTCACTGGGTTTTCTGGCTGTTTGTCAGATGAGTTCAAGCTATTCCTGATGATGAAGGTAACAGGAACTGTCTTCGTCTTTTCATTGGCTTGAATAGAATTGGTTCGCACAAGTAGAAATCTGCCATTGCTGGAAATCTCACTCTGCGTTCCAAAAAAACTTCAACTGGAGTTTTGCTCCTCGTCTTTGAAGTGTTGCGCTGTGTCATCAGTGCCCTTTGCAGGAATGCTCCTATTTGAGATTGGGATTCCACGCTTGAAGAGCCCGCCTCAATGTCTGAACTGCTCTTTCAGATAGTCCATTAGCTCTTGGATGATAGAAGGCTGATTCCTTTTTTCTTAATTCCCAGAGATTCACATCACTGTTTAAGGTCACCAATTACAAATTCAGGACCATTATCAGACACTAAAGGTCTAGGTAAGATTTGACTTAGATATACTTTGAATGTTTCTCATGTTGCATTTCCCGCGGTGAACGCTTCTATCCAGCCAGAAACCGCGTCAACGATTACTAAGATATTACATTGGTCCTTAACAAAACCCCAGCCCATGTGGAGCCGTTCCCAAGCGTCGGTTTCAGGCCACGTAGAGACTCTTTTTCCCAGGCTAGGCCAGTTCATTTGACAGTTCTTACATTTACCAACAAAATGATGAACGTCTTGGGTAATGCCAGGCCATCATCTCTATCATTCTGACTGATGCCTCAGTTGCATTTTTTCCAGAATGTGTTTCATTTGCTCTTGCCAACACCAGTGTCGTACTTTGGGTGGAATGAATTGAACAACATTTCTGAAGAATATTCCATTGTGTATAATCAGTGCATCTTTTTATTGTTCGAATCTTTTTTCCACTTCTAAACATTGCTTCCGATTGCCGCTTTTGATTCGTATCAAAATGTCCCAGAAGAGTCTGTTTCACCCAAGTTCAGTTTTGATTTCTGCTTGAGTCACCGAATCACTCTGAGCGAAGTAGATGTTATTGATTGCGAAGCGCTCTCGATCAGACAAACTTATGTAATCACACAAACTGTTGCGGCGCTCTACGCCCCCAACTGCTCCCAACCGTTTTCAGCTATGTTGTTTTCACCCTAACGGCACCTCTGCAAGTTAACTGTTTTAGCTGCAAAACATGAAGCCAAAGCGTGAAGCTAAAACATACATTGTCACATAAATCACAGATAACTTACTCACCTAATTCGTCACACGGGCTCCACTGGACGGTCATGTGGTAGCCACAACGCATCAATTCTAGGACGCCACATGACACGGCATCCTGGAATTGTAAGCAAAAAGCCATAGAATAGGAGAGAGATTTGATTCAAAATGGGCTGTGAGGCCTCCCCAAGACGGGCTCTCAAATTTCCGTTTCACATGTTTTGCTATTGAATATAGCCCCTGTATGCACCGATGTCAATTTTGACATAGGTCGCCTTTACCCATGGTATTGCCTAGTAATGATGGGTGAAAAGGAAGCGACCTGAATATTTTCTTGTAATCTATCCCAACAGTTATCTCAGTAACCGACATCAACGGGTACCAATACCAGATAGTTAATCTGACTTCCTTTAGCTTTAGCAGGGAGTCCCATAGATCATCGTTCTTAGCTCAATTCTTTTCAATTTGTCTGCACAGAAACGATGCCGATATATATTCCATGGCAAATGTAACAATGCAATTAAAGTCTAGTAAAATCAAGTTGCTCACTTATCGATCTCTTTTCACCTCAGATTTGAACTAAGAGAAAACAGGGGTCGTTGTTTATGGTACATCACACACAGGGCAGTGTTTGCGGTTGAAAATCATATCACAGAATAAGCCGACAGTGTAAAGTAGCTTCCCGGGTTGAAGTTTCTTTGATTTCATACAAGGATCATATATGATTTCATACTGTCCATACTTGATTTCTTAGTACGATCGTTGTATGAAACCAACGAAATCATATAGGATCCTTGTATGATTACCCAGAAATCATATATGATCCTAGTACGAATACCAAGAATCATACATCTATTTTTTGAAAATCTTTAACAATTTATGTTTTTTTTATTCGGTAGGGCATCACATATATGATACCCCGGCATCACATTGTGATCCGACAAATGACCCTAACGTACATTATCAATTGCAAGTTGGGCACAAAATAAAAGTGTAAGTCCAAAAAAATAACAAAATTTTTGACATACTCTGGAGCCAGTTTATACATATAAATGCTCATTTATAAAAAAAGTAATCAAGAAAAAATGCATATCACGTCATATTCGTTTTCTGAATACGTTTAAACCACAAAGTTATTCTTGTAGCGCACACAAAGAATCAAATGTGGATTGCAAATGCGATATAATAATTTAATAAGTCCTCTGACTACATTATACGAGAATTTGTGGCACCCGTCAATGTATTATGTGTCATATATGAGTAGTAAGTAAATACTGTCTCAAGAGAGGGGGGGTTATCCTACGATACTTAAACATGGGATAATAGGGGGTTATCCTAGACGGAAAGGGATTAACTTTCATTCTTTACCATATGTGACTATTTAAAAGGCGGCAAACTTGTTTTCGGTCAAACAGCCCACTTTGTTCTAAATTTCGTTCCGATAAGAGCTGCAAGTGAACAATTTATTGAAACGTATTTTAGCACTCATAAACACAAAATTTACACGGTTAGGAATTCAAAAGGCGCAATTTACGTAGTTAAGTACAATAAGTTTATTGTCTGCGTGCAACTTTAAATGCTGGTTCTTCTTCATAATCGCTACTACTACTTTCACTGCACTCATTAGCTTCATAATTAATGAATGGGTTAGGGGAGGAAGAGCTGGAGCTGGTGGTAGCATCGAAATCTACGATATCATCGCTATCAATATCGTCCTCGTTAATAATACTTGTCATTGCAAATCCCGGGTCAGGTGTTTCCCATTCTTCCGGGCTTTCACTTATTGTTGTATCCGGTACAACAAAACTATTATTATGGTCCCAGTTTGGACTCGAATCTAGGAGAAGGTGAGCATAATTTTCTACATTTTCGTAGTCCCACTCTACTTCATCGCTATCCCAAGAAAAATCTTCGACTCGGCAATGATTAATTTTATAGTGGCCGAATGGTAGTGTTTTAATTCCCTCGTTCAAAATATGGCGTTTATTATCAAAAGCAGAGAGACATATTTTATTCGTTGAAATCGTTTGTAGAACATGCTTTTCCGAAACAATCCTTGTGTTTTCAGCGCGCAGTGTACTACCAGTCACAAGTGTATTATTGTAGTCTGCATGTCGAAGCAAATTTTGGGCTGCTCTTGTTATTCCTTTGGCGGACATTTTTCGGTTACCTATGAACAGAAAAAAGCAGTCAAATTATGACAATCATACAAGGTTAGTTGGTACTTTGTTAGTTTTTTCTTGAATCATTAAACGTAAAATACTCACTAGTGGAAGTAATGCTGTACAGCTTTGGCTTCAGGCATATAAACTTTTTATATAATCCCCAGCAAATTCGTCTTTGAATTTTAAGACGATGCGCTTATTTTCTTCGCTGTAGAGTTCGTGATCTTCTGGGTAGTTTGAGAAGTCGAATTGATCAAGAACATTGCTCTCCTTCAGTTCACGGTAGAGATCTTCACAATTGATCCGGTATAGCAAGCTATCAGTATCACTATAAAGTAATCGACAGTCAAATGAAGATCGCATTGTTCCATAGTGAAACTGATACATGTAGTTTTTCGCTAGATCAAGTATTGTGGCCCCTACTATAGTTGGTGTATCCCAATAGATCTTTCTTGGGCGGGAGGAGAGAGCTGCCATGTTCTCGCCAAACACTTTGAATTTTTCAAACTCAAACTTGCTTACTATGGTTAGGGTTCGTCTTGCGTCTCTCGTAAGCTCGATTTTCATCCGTCGACGTTTCGATTCGCAGTTTTTCCCATAAACGGCGTTGTTCATTAGCTTATAGAAACTCTCCTCAAATTTATTCGAAGCCGCTTGTCTCTTCTCACTGTTCAGGGTTATATAGGGTGTTAACCAATTGTTTTGAGTAAACTGTAGCACACGATGCATTTTCCTCACGACTAATCCCAAGTTAACATACAGTTTCAACAGCTTGTAATGCAGCACATAATGTTCTTTGTCGAAGAAAGTCTGCAACAGTTTTGGAACTTTTGAGGGAGGTAAATTATGACTCTCTCGCAAATTCACTTGGTAGTCACTGAGCCAGTCATCCTCAACAATATTTTTCGATGGTGCGAGGGGGAAGTCCTGATGGTAATCGTGTAGACTTGCTGGATAATGCAAGTCGGCTTCCACGAAGTAACCGACAGGGTTATCATCAGGACAGTTTAGTATCTCAGCCAGTGTAATATCAGAGTTAAGCGTAAAATCTGACTGAGGGAGTTTTTCATTTTGCATGACGCCACCGTATAGGTTATTGGCGTCCACGCAGAAGCCAAATGTCGAGGGTTGTGAAGAGTCGTAATCTGGTAAATATTTATTATTTGCTGTAAACTTTCTCATCTCGTAGACTGAACATACTCCCCCACGTACTGCTCCTTCTATCATATCGAGGTGCTCGCGTTCTGTAAGCAATTCGACCTCCGCCTTGCATATTCTCAAGGATGCTTCCTTAGCCATATTTGGCAGTGTGTAAAAGTGCATGCAATCGAGTTTGTAGGTGGAGAAACTGAGCTCTCTGTGGAATTCACAAACGCATGCGAGAAGAGCGCAATCGGTTTTCAGGTATGCATCGTGGTAGTCTTGTAGAGTTTGGCAATTCAGAGTGTTCCACATCGTCTTGGCGTGGTTCAAGTTTTCTTGAGTTATTGTTACTGCGTTTCCTTCTAAAGTGTTACGCCATTCATTGAGAGGCGGTAAGGATTTTTCGCTGAACTTTTCTCGACCGCTAACATATGAATAGGGGTAATATCCTTTTTGTTGCAGGAGCTTCAATTCTGTTGAGGATAGGTTAGGAAAGACAGAAGCAAGTATTCCAAAACGATCTCTTGGTAAAATGTCAACCAACTTTTCGAGAGACGAATTCATCATTTTGAATGAATCAATGAACCTCAGATTTTCATACTTTTTGATCACTTTTCCATCATCTAGGGTTATGGTCTCCACGAGTACTCCAAAATTCATGGAAATGTATTTTTCATCAGTAGATGGAATTACACTTACAGTGGTCGTTGGCTCACAAGATTGGAGGGCTAAACAAATGTGATGAAGGTCATAATTTTGTATATTATGACCCACCACAGGGGTAAAGTTGACGTTCCTTCGTGCTCGATTGCATTTTTCATGAGCCCAGCCAAGAAATTGTCCGCTGTAGTGGCAGTGATCCAGATCAATTGATGATTGTTCATCATTATCGTCAAAGGCTTCGTTACATATCCAACATTCGCTAGCTCCACTTTTCGGATACTGGCTACGGTCACCTCTGAAGAAAGGAAAAGCTCGTTTGCGCTTGTATATATCCTTGGCTAGTGTGTGTAACATGTTTACAAATTTAGTAATGCAATCTTCAGAGCTGTCCACGTGGAAGAAGATGGGTTTTGTTGAGTAGTGATCAATTACCGCAAGTGAAAACCCACAGGGCTCGTGTTTTTCAATAACTCTGGTGTATGAGTTGTTCCCGTGGGGCGTGCATCCTGCTACTGGATACAAGAAGGATTCGAAGTCAAAGTAAATGACTAATGGAACAAACCAGGTAGCGGCCAAGTTTTTGAATTTATATAAATTTTTTCCCGGAGCTGGTAATCGAACAACAGCCGGCGCATTTTCACAGCAGGTTTCCATATGTGCGGTAAGCTTTGCAAGGCCTTCTTCACACAACCAGAAACAATTCCGGCAAATATGAAACGCAAAGCGAAATTTGGTATTTCGGAGTTGACAAACCACCTTAACCAAGTTGGTAATCAACACATAATGGTAACAGTCTGCTTCGTATAAAAGCAAAAGATCCATTGTGAAGTTTGAGACAAACTTTGACACTCTGAGTGGAAATAAGTCTCTACCATCATAACCAAAAACGTTGATTCGAACTTCATTTAGATTTTCGAACTGATTGATGTCTTCTAGCCCCATGGGCATATCGAAGTGTCCAGTTGGTTGATGAAGGTTGGCTTGCTTGTACGTTTCGGGTGAAGTTTTGTCTGTGTTGTAGTTCCTTCCTGGTCGATCTAAGCTAATATTGTTATGCATATGATATGCAGCAATATAGCAGTAAAGGAAGCAATTTGCGTCCTCATGGTTACGAATATTAAGTAAACCGCGGCAATTTTGTAACTTTGATTGTAACGCAATGTAAGACGAGCCAGTTATAGGTCGGTAAAGGGCAAAGTTCACAATTATTTTGATAACTTTCTCAAGCACCCAACCACTACCATTAGAAGCAAATGTCGTAAGCACTATCATCATCTTCTCGACCATAGTCCAGAAGGTCTCACTGCTAAGTCCCTGACTATACACCGGTGTCATGAGCGAATTTGCATAAATTTCAATAAGCTCATCTTCCTGATCTTCGTTTTGACTCGGCTTTCGGAGTTGAAGATGAGCACTAAATTGAACTTTTTGTGATCCTTGTGAGAGTTTTTGTTCTATAAGCGAATCGATTTGTGGTTTATGCTGGAGCATGAACCGAGCAAGGTCTGTGTTGGCTTGGGTTGGTGATGGCGGCAGATGGTAGCTCTGAAGGGTACCATTAAAGGCAGTTTCGGCCGGCGCTTGAGTTGGTTGGAATTGATCGCCAAAGACAGGTAAAGAATGCAAAGAACTCATATGCTGAGCAAATAATCTGGTGTCGTTAAAGCCCATATAGCAGGACCGACAACAATTTGTAAATTTTTGATGACAAGTCCTCATGTGTTGTTCCAGTTCAGAAAGTTTTCTACAAGTGAATGTACAAATACAACAGGTAAAGACTGGTAAACCTACTTCGTCGGGATGGTAGCGATGCTCATGGCGAGATTGATTTCCTCTGTTTGCAAAAGTTGCCGAACAATATTTGCAATTGAAAACCATAGTTGAAAAATTCAAGATTCAAAAGTTAACAGAGATAATGACAACTTTCGTAAACATGTAACTCAACTTCAAATGGCGAATTTGTTTCTATTCCACCCGAGGTTCATATAAGACGCGCGCAATTCAAACTTTCAAAATTTTCGAATTTGATTGGATAATAAGAGCGCGTCCCCGCTTTAGTCAACTACTATGAACATATCAAGTTGCGTTGAACGTAAAGTAGCGCTTGACTTTACGTTTCTCACTGAACAACACTGACATGATAAAACTTGTTTGTTATTTTCGAATTATTAGTACAATATATAAAAAGATTTTTTTAAAACCAGGGGTAGTTCTTTTTAGTTATTAGTAATATGTGATGTAAGAAAGCATAGCAATTGCAATTTTTTGATTTGCTAACTTTTAGGTTTAGTCAAAGTAAACTTTTATGAATTTTCAATGATCTTTCAATCAAATATTTTAATCTTTTTTCTTCATTTTCATAGATAATATGCTCCAATGACATAAGGGTAGAGGAAACATTTGTGTTTGAATCCGTTAGATGTAATATTACACTCCAGTAGCCTACATAAAAAGAAAGTTTTGATTTGATTTCCATAGAATTTTTGAATAATATTGCAAAAACATCGCTTTTTTGTACACTTTGTTAAATTTTAAGTACAAGGGAAGCTTTGGACGGTTATCATGCACAGTTTTATTACTGTCACGGTGTTTGAACAGCTAAAAAATCTACTAAAAGCAAATGAAATGTTCAATTTTTTTCGCTTAATGTTGCAAAAAAAAGCGATTTTTGTATTATTTTTACTGTAGATGCCGATGGGTGCGTCTGACGATGTTGGTCATCATAACCAAAAATGCTCCCCGGACACTAAAACGCAGGAACCGACAAGAAAAAATCCCTCATCTTTATCAGGAAAGAAGTTAGATTTTCTGTCAATCATGATCAATCAATGTCATCACATGACAGCCAATGACAAGCCCCCTGTTGCAAGCATTTTTCGATGACAGCTGTTATGAGATGATTTTGTCTCCAGCCCCCAAAAAATTGGTTTTTAGAAAAAACCTGGTGTATCATTATTATTTCGGGTACTTCAATTGCTAATTAATGCCAGATGTTAATGAGACGTTAATGTCCAGATGTTTTGAAAATCGGTGAAGGAGCCGTTTTTCGACCCTGACCCTTATGCCCAAAAGTGACAAGCATGTACCACTGATTACAAATCCGTTAAAAAAATGGGAATTTTTTTTCGTTAATTACTAATTAGACTAATTAGTTGCTAATTAGCTGTTAATTAATGGTTAATTATCTCATGAAGGATTGAGTTTATTTTGACGAGCGTTATGAGCTTTTTTGTAGTACAGTGTCTGATAGTGTCAACCCAATAGTCAGTTTCATCCCAACTATCTGTTGGAGCCGACTTTTTTGGGGTCAAAGGTCACCATGAAAAACAAAAAAAAATTTTTTTTTCGTTTTTTTTTCAACTTTTTTAGAAGAAATGTGGTCAATTTTTTTATTCATATCGGTAGCCCACAAAAAACAGTTGGTAATGGCGTTCAGGTTTTGAGTTTTCGTTCCGTCGAAAAAAATTTATTAAGCAAAAAAACCGGAAAAATCTCATTTTTTTAAAAAAAATCCTTTCTTTTTTTCCTCCTTTTTGCTGAAAAAATGATGTTTTACTAGTTTAACTAACACCTGAAGGTATAGCCAACAGGAGCGCTGATATTATATCAGCATACGAAGAACGATTTGCTAAATGAAGTTTTTGTTTGATAAGGACTTTATGCATTTTTTGAAGCTTTTGTTCAAACCTAATTTTACATTCCAATAGCTTTCTCAACAAATTTTCTCTCAACCAATCAGAAGCTTGTTTGCTTCCTGCTATACATTCGAACACGTTTGAACATGTCCATTTTGGAATTTTTCTCCCAACTTTGTCTCACTAAACAGTACTGTTTTTGTGAACATGTTTGAACATGTCCATTTTTGTAAAATTCTGATTCTAAAGTCTGCTAGCTATGTAAAAACATTAAAAGAAGAGTGTCAATTAGCGAGCTATTCACAAAAGATAGTAACACAACACACCAAAGTGCAAAGGAAAAACAATTCAATATTAAATAAGTTGTTAGAGGTCAAAAAAGTCCATTAGAGAGTCTTCTTGTTTTCGTTTTTTTGGTGCTGCGCACACTACTGGAGTTTCTGAGCAATTGGGTGTCTTGACATCGGCTGAATTTGTTTGGGGTTGTGGTGTCTGAAAGTTTGAACCAGATAAAATGTTGACATCAAACTGACTTGCAAAATTGTCAGAAATCTTGTTCTTCCTCTGGAAATCCTCAAAGAGTGACGGACTTGGGGTTGGAGTAAAAGTTGGGCTTGGATCCACAGCAGGAGTTGTTGGAACACTGACTGAAACACTCGGTGGCTGACTGTCCGGTGAGGATGGTGATGATTTGACACCCCACATATCACCCAAATTTTCGTAGGCTTGATATGTACCGAGTTGATTCTCGAATAAGGGCACACAATCGCAGTCGTATCTGTACAAGATACGTCTCACTTCCTCCGGCAAAGTTTCTTCAGTCGAATGCATTTGTGGTATAGTTTTTGGTGGTAAGTGTCCTCCAGAAGTAATGACACTGGATTCAGCCGGCTTCGTTTTTTCCGGTAGGGCAGCAATAGCGTTAATAAATAGCTTCGGTATCAAACAATGCTGGTATGTGTACCACAAATCGTTTTTTCTTTTCTGTTGTATCAGAACGACAAAATTTTCAAACACGGTTTGGTAAACAAGAGTTCTCTCAAAAGAGATAGCAGACTCCGAAAGAATTTTCACGGACATTGTTTTCAAGTTCAAGTTCGATTCAATAGTTAACTGTTAAGTAAGAGCAAAAGAAAGAAATGAACACAAGTACAAAATTCTTTCCCAACATGTGTTTCGCAAGGTTCGCCTTATCTAAGACCAAACAAATGATTGGAGCATAATCACACCTAGTTGCCTAATATATTGTATATAACATGTGGTTAGCCACACTGTTGTTCCCTTACAGAGGAGTTTGGGGTCACATCTGTTTGGTATTGGTTTTATGTAAATTGTGTGTGGTCTCTGCACTATACTATCTAGGGTCACATCTGTTCTAAATCAACTTGTATGTAAAATACATGGGTGCCTACACTATTAATGGTTAACTATCTCCCACACAGAAGTGTGGGTTGTGGTGATAAATTTATTGCTTTCTATACAAAACACATGTACTTGTTATCTTTGTTCGCAAGTAGGTTCTGCATGTGTTTCGCAAGGTTCGCCTTATCTAAGACCAAACAAATGATTGGAGCATGGAAACACCTAGTTGCATAATATATTGTATATAGCATGTGGCTAGCCGCACTTTGGTTCCTTTACAGAGGAATTTGGGGTCACATCTGTTTTGTATTGGTTTTATGTAAATTGTGTGTGGTCTCTACACTATACTATCTAGGGTCACATCTGTTCTAAATCAACTTGTAATTTATATGGGTCCCTACACTATTAATGTTTAACTCTCTCCCACACAGAAGTGTGGAGTTGTGTTGATAAATTTATTGTTTTATATACAAAACACATGTACTTGTTGTCTTTGTTCGCAAGTAGGTTCTGGTAGTTTATAGAGGTATGGTTTTAATTAACTATTATCTAAGGTCACATACGTATAAAAGTCTAAAATGAACAGTCTCAAGTACGCCGTGGGGCGTACTTGAGATTGTATTTACCAATCACTTGGATTTAATTAAAAATATGACGACACTGGTTTGATCCCAACTTGCCGCGCCTCTTAACTTCGTAGTTATTTACATTAAGAGCAAGTGATAAAACAAGTTGCCTACCATGCCTTTTACTTCCTCAAAAGACACACAGTTTGGAGATTGCTATTTCGACATTTCCCAAACAGAAAAGCGTTTGGTCAGGGCAACTTTAAAAACGTACGAGAGAACCGGAACATATGTGTTTCTAAAGTTGTTCAAGAAAGCGGCCGAGGATTACGAGTTTGAACAGAGAATTTCTCTGACTCTAGAAGAGTTTGGAAATTTAGTCAAAAAAGCAGAAAAAATACGTGAAGCTGCTGCAACGCAAGATTCAAAAGCACCCCCAGCAAAGAAGCAGAAATTTGATCAGTGTAGTAGAGATGGTGGAAGCAATGTTTGAGCGATCTCCCAACTATTTCAAACAATTTCAAAAGCAGTTCAAGTTTTTAATTGCTGATGAAAAGCCAAACTTAACAGCTTCCAATAACTATGCTGTGTGTCCTCATTTTGAGTCTGAATTTTGTCAGTTACCAACTAACCATTTTCACGTTCTGATTGAGAGTGCAATCGATGTTGAGACCATGAAGCCAATCAAAATTTTTGCAGTTCCCTGTCTCTTCACTACCTTCGGACACTTATTTTCAACCTCAACGAGTCTGGAATTTAAGGGAGATACATTTTCAAAATTACAGCTTGCCGTTGACTTTAATAACAAATCTGGAGAGAAAATGGATACAGCAAATGTACGCAAGCGACTTCCACCCTTGGCAACAGCGGCAACCAAACTATCAAAATCTACAGCGGTCACTACCGGAATCTCAAAAACATTGGCGAGATCTACATCAATTGTACCACAGAAAACAATTCACAATTTTGTATGTTCTACAATTTCTTCGAAAACTCAAACTGATCAATTTAGTAGTGAAACTTTAAAAAGAGTGGAATCAATTTTGAGTGGTCCTCATTCTGGTGCTTTTTGTCAGATTATGGATATTTTTATGAGTGGTTTTGGAAAACTAAACATTGATTCTGATTTACTATTTGTTCGTCTTGTATATGAAGAAAAAATTCAGTTTTAAAAAAAAAATTTTATTTCACAATATTAGTTTTGTTAGAGCATCATGTGAAGAGCAAAGCGAATCAATTGAAAATCACTACAATTTACAATTTGTCTATCATCAAATATTAAATGAGCAATAAAAATACAAAAGAGTCCACACAATTCTGAGTTTTGACCTTGAATTGGTTGGTTTTCAAGTAATTGGTGAAACTGTACATTATTTTTTGCAAGTCGTTGATAAATATTCTTGTAAGAAGACAAGGATCGTCCAAGGGGATCAGCAAACAGAAGATGGTCGTTCTTTTTACAAATGAGGAGCCAGTGCGTGCCAGGACTTTGAGATTTTGACGCATTTACTATTAAAAAAGTATTTGATTTCAATTTTGAAGGAAAATTGTCTGCTGCAAATACACCTCGAAATTTGTGCTTTAGTTTTTGACATCTCTGAATTAAGCCATTAATGTCATCTTCGTCCATCATCAGTTTGTTAGAATATGATTTTTTGACACTCGTCGCGCAGTATCAACAAAAATTGTACTAGCTTTTTCTCCAATAATAAAAATTTCAATGTTGGTCGGTAACGCTGCTGAAAACTTCAACTCGATAGATATGGAGCAGTTTGTTAGCTCCGGGTGTATAAAATCATGAGAAGTTTGTTGGGTGCTAGTCAGATCAAATACCATTATAAAATGGTTGGGATAGTCTGACAGACTTATTCCGTGTCCATTGTCAATATAGGCTAAATCCGATATTGTATTAAAATAAAGGCGTTTGTTATCAGTTGTAGATATTGGGCTATCAGCCACTGGTAACCCGTTGCGATAAATATATATCTGTTCCAAGTCAAATTTTTGAAAATGAAAAGGATTTTGCATATTGTTGCCCAAAAAAGCTTCGTTCGTATTGAGACAAATTGCTAGTCTTCGGATTGGCTCTCGTGCAAAAATGTCCTCTTGCTTCCAACTATGCAGACCAGTTGAAGCCAAAAACGTCTTTGTCAAAGTTTCAAAGTAGGGATAGGCAGCAGGGCTAGTAAGCAAGGTTTTTTCAATGGCAGACACGACCTCGTCATTCAATGTCATCTTGCGAACGTACAAATTAGCTTCAACAATTTTCACCTTGTAATGTTTTGCAGCGTCATCCGAAATGATAACAAAATCATCAATAGATCTTCTGAATGCAATACGAAGAGTTACACCACTGAGCAGATGTTTATCACATGTGAAAAAGTCTACCGCTACTTTACCATAAAAAGTGCATTCTGCTGACTCTCTGACCGAGTTTTTTCTTCGAGCAATTTCACCTGCTTTTATTGCAGATGGATCTTCTTCGTAAGAATAGCCTTGACATGCCAACCAAGTGTTCTTTGCGTCTTTGTTATGTGAGAACTCAGTTTCTATAAAACTCTTGTGTGCGTAATTTCCATTTGCGTTAGAGGTTTTTAACCCGTTGGCTGACACTGTGCAGTCAGAGAAAAGTGAATGTAGCACATTATTGCAAAAGTATGGAGCATCGGTTTTAGCAGTGTCAGCAGTAGCTGCCCCGTCATATTTGAGATCAGCTCCCGAAGACTGAACAATTTTGCATTTGACTTCCAAAAAAATTTTTTGTAAATCAATAAAGTTGTTACGGTCACCAGTTACCTCGAACTCTAACATGGGTCCATCAGGACTATACACAGGTCCCAATTTTTGACAAAAACTTCCATCGAAAGTCACCAAGAGCGCCGGCTTCTCAAACAGATCCAAAGAGCTATGGGTTGCTTCGTTTGGTAACAGGTTAGCGATCATATTTAACTTGAGAAAAGAAATCAGACCGACTTCTTTTTGGAACTTTTTGTTTTGAAATGACCAACTTTTGTTTTGTTAATCTTTTTCTTGGTGATTTTTTTGAGCGACTCCTAATCGTTTTTCTTTGTTGCCGAAATCTTGCTCCCCCTGTTTGTTTTTTAACAGTGTTGCTTATTGTATTTTTGAGTGCTTGTTTGGGTGATTTTTTACTGCTGACAACGTCTAGCAGCTCTGGAACACTTTGCTTTAAAAGTTCTTTTCCAATACGTTTTGCAGTAGGAAGAATGAAACGTCGAGCTAGGGGCAAAGCGACCCGCCCAATTCCCGCAGCTAATGCACCAAAACCACTGCCTCTTTGCCGGTAGTGGCCAGAGAAATGTGGTAAGGATGTTGCTTGGTTAGCGTAATAAGAGTCCATGCTAATTGGAAAATTTTTTGAACTGAAGGGTTAAAATGACTTTACCGGTTCCCGAAAAGGGAACCAATTCTCCCGTTTCTGTGCGAAGCTCAATCGATATTGATTGTATGGTGTTTGATAAGAGTTTTTTGTAATCTAAATTGGAAAAAACGATTCGATGAGTTGGTTCAAGCTCGCAGACACTACCGTTTTCCAGACGTTGTTTTGAATCAATGACTCGAAGCAAGGGGGCTTTTGTATCACCGACGTACTGGTACTCAATAATGTTCGTATATATAAAAATTAAGTGCTTTCCCGAGCAAAGATCAACGGGAAATTCTCCATAGTATGCTGCCGTTTCATCACTCTTCATTAGTCTGTTTGATGTTGCGCTTTTCATTTTGTACCCTATGTGTACTCCACTACCATCTGGAATGTCCGAAAAACCAATAATGCTGGGAATTTCTTTACTGGGAAAAGTAATTCCTTCATTTTTCCCCATCAAAATTTCAAACTTTCCAGTTTTCTTGATCTCTCTGAATGAAAAGTTTGGTAGTCCAACAGTTCGTTTGATAGTAGTTAGTATGTCAACAACTGAATTATAAGTTCCTGTCATGATAGACAATTTTTCACCGTTATACGGACGAGAGATCACATTGGCTTCGGTAGCCCTTTTCTGGCTGTCTTCGTACCCTTTTAAGCTATATACTACCATGTCTCCATTTACAATATGCTCAATTTTTGTGGGGAAAATGATCTCGCTGAGAGCTACTCTACAGTCACCAGCGAGTTGAATTTCATCATTGAAAAAGTTTCGAAATGAACTGAGGGTGTTAGAGTCAAAAATTTCCATTGAAGCAGATGAAATAACATGCACAGTGAATTCATCGGTGAAACGGTTTTCACTCATTTTTCTCTACACGAACAAGCTGTAACTCTGGTTGATAAAATTTACCATCAATTTTTTCACCGTTTGCATCAATAAGTGAATACGTTGGCGGATTGAAGGTTGCTAAGCTTTCTACTTCAAAAACTTCGTCGGTGAAAGATTGTTTATACCCTTTCCTGAAGGCTTCGTCTTTTTTGACAATTCTAACAAAATCTCCAACGTAAAATTTGGGTCTCTGAAACTTGATTGTTTGAGCGCTCAACGAGACAAGTCGTGGAACATCCTTTTCAGTGACTTTATTTGGAGCAAGTTTGGTTACTCGGTTGACTCGTGAATTAATTGTTTTCACAAATTGATCCAGTTTATCTATGTAGGAGTATGTCCACTTTTCTTCAAGGTACTTGTAGATAATGTTTTTTAGTGACCGAATGTTCCGCTCTGCGAATGCAGACTTTTTTTCACTAAAAGTGCTGTATAAATGAATTCCTCGTTTGTTGCATAAGGTTTTGAAGGCTCCAAGAAACTCGGTACCATCATCAACCCACACTTTTTGTGGTTGCTTGTTTTTTATCATTTTTTTAAAGGCCGAGGCAGTTTCCGTTGCATACTTTGTTTTTAAGGGCTCCACACGAAGGTATCTGGAAAGACAGTCGACCGCAACCAATAAATATTTAACATTTCTGTTGTATTTTGCTATTTTATCCACAAAAGCCAAGTCCACGGACCAAATTTCATTTATGTCTTTTACTATTACTTTAAGTCTTGGAAATCGTAAACGAATTGGGCGATATTTTGTAAAAGATGACTTGGTTTCCAAGTATGTCTTAACTTTACCAAATGATAATTTGCTTTGGGCTTTTAATCGCTTTGGGTTTCCAAACGATGCAGGTCCCTTCAAATACAGTTGATCCAACGTTTTTTTCTCAGAAGAAGTAAGACCATTTTTGCTGTTTGGTCTCTCCTTCTGCCGTCTTTTTTCTTGTGCCCGTTTTTCTTTGGTTGATAACTTGATAACCGCTTCCTGATTGTCCTCGTGGGCTTGCAAAAATTTCTTCTTCGCTTTCGGATGCTTCCAAGATCTGTTTGGCATAGGTATTCGAAACTAAATGAGGTGGAAGATCGAGAGCTAATAATGCTCGAGAATATTTTTGAATGTCAATTTTCTTTGTTGACTGCTGTGTGTTATACAAAAAAGTTGACGCTTTTAAGCCAAGTGGTTGGTTATCAATATGAATGATACCACCTGGATCTTCAATGGATATTGTCGGGGATTCTAATATCTTGTTGAGAATGATTTCTGCTCTTCCGATTTTATTTTTCTCCATCACTCCCAAATCTCTCATTATTGACTGAAACGTTGTAGTTGTACTTTTTTTGACAATAGGTTCAATTTTACTGTCATCACTCATCGGCTCCTCTTTTTCCTCATGATCTGTTTCAACATTTATGCTGGGTTCTGTTTGAACTGCTCCATCCTCTTTTTCACTTTTTTCCGGATTTTGTAACATGTTTCTTTGAATGAGAGACAATTGCGTGGCTTTCTGTTTGTAGACAGGATTGTCAAAAATTTCACTTTTTGCCGGTTGTGTTGACATGAACATTCTTTTGGGAATTAAGATAAATTCTTCAGTATACATTATCACTTCCTCAGATGAAGGTAACACGAGAGAGCAATACCCTTCAAAAGAACCGTGTTTTTAGCAAAAATCTGCCTTTTATTTTTTAAACTTGTTTGTTTAGATAAAAGTTTTTTAAATGATTTTTCATGACCTTGTATTAATGTCTTCTTGACGGGAACGTTACCGTTGACAACATTAAGCAAACACTCGCAAAGAAAGTTAATAAAACTATTTGGTGCCGACTTGATTAGTTCTTTTGACTTTATGTCCGATGTCTCTAACATTCGCCGCAGCATACAAAGCTCTTTCTCTCTCATTACTCAAATTGGTTACAACAGCTTTAGCTGGGGGAAGGTAAAAAACGGATGGTCCTGGTGGAACAATATTGGAGCAGTAACGTAAAACGTCCGATGTTTTTGGATCCAGATCGATCAGTAAATGACCAAAGGGTTGTTTGGTTGCTAGCTCGTAGCTATCTTTCAAAAATTGCGTGTTATTAAGCTGTCGACCAATTAAACCAATCTGTTGAATGTCACGGGGTGATTTAAATAAAATGATGTGTGTTGTATTAAGATCAATAGTTCGTGACCATTTACTTTGTTGAAATAAATTGTGTTTTACGTAAATTACACTAATGTTTTTGTGACGTCCTGCTGTAGCCAATTTCGAAAACTCTTTGTCATTAAAAATCTCTTCACATGAATCGTCAAACACCAGCAGACAGTTTTCGAGCTCCGATATTAGATCGAAGCTTGAAAATTTGGTAAACTGTATGTTTAATTTTGCCTCTAGTGACTTAAATTTGGGTTGTTCATGTTGGTAAAAATAAAAAATTGAGAGGAACTTTGGAGAAAAAGTGTTTTCGAGTAACATTCTGAAAATAAGCTCTGTTTTTCCACAACATGACGGACCGCAAACAGCCATAAACAACCGGTCAGTTGTTGAAATGATTTTATTCATAATTTTGGGTTGGGAAGAGCGTATCCAACTGTACAAGAAAGAAGAGAAAACCAAAATGTAGACTCTTCACATTCAAGCTGGAAAAACACAAGTTTTACCAGAGAAACTATTATGAGAAAAATTATAATAAAAACTTGTGTAAAATAAACAACTTCTGATCGTGGTATCCTTGAATTACAAAACCTCCATGATCGTCTTTCATGGTGATTATCATCAAACACTAAGTCAGTTATTGCCCCGCCTGTATCTAACTGATCCTCTGCTTTACTCATTTCAAAATAAGTTTTTTTAAAAAAAGAGGTAAATTTGGTTATTTCATTATATAAATTTCATAAGATACAAATTGTGAGTTTTGATTATCATTGATAAAAGTAATGGTGTAGTTCGCATTTACTCTGTCAGTTTTTTCTCTGAAAACAATTGACTGTACGTTGTTCTTTTCAATTCTTCGTCTTATTTCAGCTGGAAGGCTCTTATCCTTCAGTGACATCAGAACTGGTTCTGCACGCTTGGGCATAGGTAAAGGGGTTAGTTTCAGCTTTCGCATTTTCTCTTCCAAAGACATGGTACAACTGGAAGTACTCCAAAAGTGAAAGGTATTTCTTGAAGGCTTCTATTTCAGCTCCAGTACAGACAATTTGCTGTTTCCTCAGTACAGTTTGACCACGACTGTCAACTTTTTCCTCTTCGACAAATGTAGCTGTTAATTGATTTTCATCCGCTATACAACTGTAAACCACCAAATTTTGGGACAAGTTCACTTGAAGTAGAGACGATGCTGCTTTCTCGGACTGTCGATTCATTCGTTAGCCACAGGTAAAAAAGTGTAGCTTTTTTTCTTGCACAGTGTTGATTTCTTTGCCGCTTAGGACAGCTTAAAATATGTAAAGTACAAATTGGTGTCTCGTGAAAAAATTTCAAATTTTCAATTTTTGGACATAATAAAATCTCTAAATTGATAACGTCCTTTTTGAGAAGTTTCTGAATAGTTTCTGTTTTTTCTGTTCCCTTCGCATAAAAAGTTGCCAAGGGAAATCGAAGTGCTATGCTATCAAAAATTTGTTGCAAATAACAATATGGATAATCTCCACTCTCCCAATTCAAACCATGGAGATATTTTGACACCCAACTGTATGATCGTCTCTCACTCGAAGACAGTATGTTGAATGAAGTTGGGGGTAAAAATGACACAGTATCGCAATAATTTTCTGTCGAAACAGCTAGTTCTTTGATAATAAAACCAGACTTTTTATGTCGAAAGCCTTCAAAATCAAGAGCAACTGGTCTTGATTTCAACATTCCAGCAAACTGAATAAATTGCTTTTAAAAGTCTTTACATATAGACAGAAGGCAAGTCCTGTCACGTGACCAAGATACTCGTTTGTCACTGGACACGGTAGGACATACGAATAGCCCGGCCCTTTTTCACTATATTCAAAGACAAAACCTGAAGCGTCGTGAAGTATAGCATGCAACCTCAAAATTTTGTAAGACTTGAAATACTTGTCCAGAGACGAATTATCAATACCAATCAGTCCACCATAGGGTCTCATTTTCATCGCAATATCCAAATCAAGATCAGGATCCAAGTACTGACATGTTGCCAAGAAATAAAGAAACCTTTCACCGTATTGAAAATAATCCTTTTTCAGTTCCTTGTAAATTTCGTGAATAGCTTTCAAATCAACCGTCGCTAGAGTTGTCATGGCGGAAAAATGAGTTTCAAGGCCGCCTAATCCCCTTAATCCCTTTCCGTCTAGGATAACCCCCTATTATCCCATGTTTAAGTATCGTAGGATAACCCCCCCCCCTCTCTTGAGACAGTATTTACTTACTACTTATATGACCTTGTATGAAATCCGAGAAATTTTTTATCTTCAATGGAAAATCAAAATTATAGAGTTTTTAGTCTTTGATTTTTTTGTATGATCCTTGTATGATTTCTAGGAAATCATATATGGTCCTTGTATGACTACCAAGAATTCATACAAATCAAATATGACCTAGTATGATTGCTAAGAATCATATTTGACCTAGTACGAAATCAAAGAAAATTGTATGATCGTTGACCCGGGTTGGAGAAAAGTTGGTTAAATTTTTTAATACCAACAGCAGTAGAACTAAAACTCAGGAAGATGGAGCAAGGAACAAAAACTCTATTATCTTGAGAATGGTAGTACCTGTCTAATCTGATAGTGTTAATTTTTGTTATTGCTTTAAGCTGCCAATCGTGATATTCTCAGGTATCCTGACCTACTTAAATGCATTTGGATATTTAGCGTCTTTTTTGTTTGTGGAGAAGTTTTCGTACCCCTAGCCATAGACGTTGTTTTTTTTTGTTCAGCCTGGCGTTACTTAGTTAAATTTTAAGGCGTGTGAATGGTGTCAGGGTTCCTTTGTTCATGATCATTTTCATGTTGCAGATACCACTTTGGATGGTGGGATTTGTACTGAACTTGTTTGCTGTTGTCAGCATTGCTCTGGTGGCTGACCTGCGCACCCTACAATTCTACCTGGTCAACTTCCAAAGCGCAATTGAATCAGTCGGTGCTTTTTCTTGGATTCTCAATTTGCTCAATTTATCTGCAATAGAGTACTATGAAAGAGCTTGTGTCGAAGATGACGGCAAAAGAGTCTTCGTAAAGTAAGACAAAAAAGCTTTTTTCTTTCTCATGTTAATTTTCGATCATTCTTTCTTCATTTTTCCCCATTGCGAACTAAAGACAGGTTCGCTACGTTACGCAAAAATTTACCAATTTTGGAATCTGCTGGCTCTCGTCTCCGTCGGCGCTTTTTTCCAAGCAAACGAAATAAAATTTTGGGGGTGCTGTGATGCTATCTGAGTGTAGGCCCAGACTTAGCGAAAAACAATTGTTATGAGAAGACTTAAAAGACTTAAGATCGACTCTATTGTCATTTATATTTTAGCTCGACCCAAGTTATTGAACCTGCTGAACATTGCTCCACCTTGCTCAAGCCAAGTTTAGGTAGCTGAAATAAACTCATTGCTAGTTATTGCATCTAGAATTGTCTTGACCCTAGAGATTGTAGCTGGACCTCTCTCGACCCCACTTTACGTAGCTGACCTTAGCTCAACCCAAAGTTCTGCAAATGGACACAGCTTAACCCACATTTTGGAGCTAGAAAGACTTATGTCGGCACAAATAAAAGCTGCGCTTTATAACCCAGGTCTAGGTACAGACTTATGAAAAGACAATGCTCGACCGAAATGTACTATGAAAAGACCATACTCGACTTTAGCTGGAACCAAAATTTTACAAAAGACTTTGGCTCGACCCAAAATTTGGGCTGGACTTAAGCTCGTCGACACAATGTTTGCAAACAAAGTCGAGTTAAAGTCTTTTCATGGGTCCATCATTAGTCTTTTCATAAGTCGGTTTTTTGCCATTAGGATTTTACTTTGAGTATTGCATATAACGTTGTCAGCATGTATGCTTCTTCACTTTTTACGATTGAAAAGAATCACAAGTCCCTCAAAAATCTGCATTATTCTTTTTAAAAGATAGCTCATAATTTTGGAAGGGAAAACAAACTGAATAACGCCAATATTTTGTCATGACTAATGGGACTAAGACAATACACATAAGCTAGCTGGTTTCATTGAATGAAGTATTGTGATGGTATACTCCAGCTGCAATAACTCTTCATCTTAAAATTTGACTGATTGTTGTCCATGATTAAACCACTATGAATGTCACTTTCGGATCAGTGACTCAAAGTGTGATAGGAAAGCCACAATCAAGTACTCCACATTGTGTAGGAACGTCCTTAGGAGTTAGTCTTTTATAAAAATAGATTTTCACTAAAATTTACTTAAGACTTAAAATCCTGATTTTTTATTTGCTTTTTCACTTAGTTTTTAAGCTTTAAGAGTTCTTTCAAAATCAATTACCCATCGTTCTGCTAAGCAATAGCCTTCAGTGGGGCCTTGGCCAAAATGAGCCAACTAAGCTCCTCTATAAGAAGCAAGAGCAACCGCTGATGACACTCCACAGGATGAAACCAAAACGAGAGGAATTCGATGTCAGACTAAGTTAGACCAATAGTTATAACAATCAACCCGAGACCAAATCAAGTGCAATTTGCCCGAACTATGAAGACAAAATTCCCACAACTGAAAATACAACGAATTAGAGAATTGCCAAACTCATTTCCTTTCTTTATCCAACGGGAAAACAAAGCCTCCAGAGATAGTTTCATGTCAGGTATTCCCACCTGCAACAAGCATTCCGAAACGCTAATGTGAACGCAAAAAATACACTGCCAAAAGCCAAGTCCAAACCAAGCTTCGTTATAGTCAAAGTGCATCAGAAAATACAAGACGAATTAGATGAAACAAAAGAGGAACTCTTGATCAAGAACGAAATGAATGTAGCTAAAGTGTCAAGCGTTATAAACCGAGCATGTGGCAAAACTACAAAGCTTAT
Organism: Convolutriloba macropyga; assembly: GCF_964194025.1. NCBI lineage: Eukaryota > Metazoa > Xenacoelomorpha > Acoela > Convolutidae > Convolutriloba > Convolutriloba macropyga. The sequence goes on along the minus strand of NC_134470.1, from coordinate 83,259,765 downwards.
CAGAGTAAAAACAGAAACAAGAAATCATATTTTAGCAGCACAAAAAGCACGGTGTCAAAATTGGTTGGCTGATGACTGATCTACAGATGTGAATATTAAATAATGCTTCAAATGTTAGAAATATGTACACTCCGCCAATGACTGTAAAAACGAGCAGCCTTGCCTGCGATGCTCAGGCCAGCACACAGTAAAAGAACGCTCCGAACCAAAAGAAAAAGCCAAGAGTGCAAATTGTGGTGGATCACACGCATCTGTGCTCAAAGGATGTTCCCCCATCAACACGCAGTTGTTGAAGCGACAAAGAGAAAACAAGATATCACGTACTCAGCAGTGGCAAAAAGACAACCATAAATATTACAACCAACCTCAACTCTGTCAGCGGTAAACATAAGCGTTCTGATTGCTGAAGTACTCAGCAAAATCCGTTCAACCTTAAGTATAATGTCTTATAATGATAAAATAGAATGTCAAAAAGTTCACAAAAGCACCAAAAACGCTAACAACAATTTCACGAATATTCCAGCGCAACAAATTTCAACAAACAACCATTAGCTCAGCCAACATTGATAAAATTAAAATTATGCAATGGAACTGCCGAGGCTTATCCAACAAGATATCAAAACTTTTCGTATTTCTGAAGAAAAAAGATATTGATATTGTGTGCCTGAATGGAGTCTAGAGCTGGTATAATGAAAACCTAACCGATGAATATTTCGTAGTTACAGAGACGAGAGCAAGTAAATCACATGGCTCAATGATTTTAGCAAAGAAGGGAACAACAATAATTGTCGTTAAACCAGAAACTTTCGATAAGAACGAAAGATGAAAAGATTTCGAAATAATAAAGGCATGCTTTGAAGCACCTGTCTTTGGTCATCTCTGGGTTATAGCTCTTAACAACTCACCAGGTCGTGATTTGAATTTGTCAGAAATTTTTGAAACTGAAATGAAAAACGTTTTTATCTGCGGAGATTTCAACGCTCCACATCAAGAGCTGAATTGCACATTTAACACTGAAAACGGTAAAAAAAATACTTGAAACTATTGATTCCGGAACTTTCAAGCTTTTGAATAACGGTTTTCACAGATATCAATTATATCAAGGAGACTGTCAAAATATGATTGATCTACACTTCGCCGATCAATCAGTCTTCAAATTGTTCGACACATTTTATGTTTCCGATGACTTTGGTAGTAACCACAGCCCAATCATAACTACCCTGATTATAGTAATTCAGAGCAGATTTGGTTTAAAGAAGAAATCAACTTCAAAAAATTCAACCAGATTGTCAGACAAGAATCAGAAAACTCTGTGCTCTATCCACCAGTCTATCCAAAAGCAAACGAACTGAATCAATTTAATGAATTACTTGTTCAGATCATTCAATTATCGCCATAGAAGTCGTACATCCCAAAAAAAATTCCCCTTGGACATGAAACTAATAATCTTATCCGCGAAGAGAAAAAAAGAAGAGAGCTGAAAAGAAGAAACGGATACCAGTAGAAATCCCTGAAAAAGGAACTAAGAGCTCCATGAAACGATCGGAAAAAATCAAAAATCAAAATTGATTGCAAGTGCTCGAGTAAAAACAGACATTGAAAAATGCGAAAAACTCAAAATTCTTCTTCAAGATACAAAGAAAGATCATAAATACGAAAGCTTGGAACTAAATGAGCACTTCGAGAAAGTCAAAAACGAGAAAAACTGTTTCTCCCTTACAAAAATTTTGAACCAAATAACTACTATGTTATAAAAGTAGACTGTTTTGATGAAATTGTGAACAAAACAAGAAGATCAAGTCCGGGACCCGATAAAATCAGCTATAACATCCAGAAAAGTTTACCTAAATGCCTCAAAGCATACATTGATCTCCTGATAACTAGCTCAATAAACATTTCTTAAGTTCCAACTACATGGAAAGAGTCCCAAGTCAAAATGTTACCAAAGCCGAACAAAAACAATAAAGATGCGACCAATCAGCCTAACTAATTGCATTGCAAAGATTTATGCTACTGCAGTAAAGAATATTGTCCTAGCGCACTGTGAGAACAATGATATCATCGGTGAAATGCAAAGTGAGTATAGAAGGAACGTTGCACAACTAATAACTTGCTCAAACATACTCAGCACGTAACAGAAGCGTTTCAATGGTCCAAAATGGTGTGATTTGTCCGCCTAGATATTGAAAAAGCGTTTGATGCAATGTAGAGACTAGGACTTCAGAGCAAACAGCTCAAAGTTGGTGTGCATAAACCTCTGATAAAATGGGTTAACTCTTTTTTCTCTCATAGAAGCATCTTCGTGAAAATTAATAATCCAAAAAGTAGCACATTTTCAACACTAGCTAGAATAGCTCAAGGCAGCGTCATTGCACCATATACTTGCACAAAATTCTCAATTTGCTGATGATTTTGCGCTTTACGACAGATCGCTCTCCTGTAGAATTATTCAAGAGAAACCTCTGACAAATTGATTACATGGTCTGAAAAACTGAAAACAAAAATAAATCCTGACAAAACAAATTTCA